>NC_089214.1:2200013-2232513 GCF_963930695.1 Labrus bergylta | reverse complement strand
GGATTTCTTGGTTTGTTGTTATTATTATTACAGCTGTGATTCGGTACAGTACAGCAAAAAGCCCAGACGGACGCTCTGCCGGGTCTAGAGAAAATCGCCCTCCAGTCAGGGGAAAAATGTTCTGATGGATCGCTGCTGTTATTCTGACTGAGCGGCGGAGAGTGATGGAGGGAAGCAGCGTGCAAGGGGGAAAGATAGAGAGAGAGAGAGAGAGATTGTCTCCTTCGGGGAAATAAAGTGGGGACAGGAAGGAACAGAGATTATGCAGGCGAGAGTGGAATCGAGCAAAAAGAGAAAGAAGATCACAAATAAGGTTGTAGGAGCACAAGGCGGCGGGGGAGGGGGGGAGCTGTGAAAAGACGGTCTATTAACAACAGCGCTCAGATCCCTATAGAATGAGATTATTCAGCTGTGATGTATGCTGTATAGATTAATATATATACCCTAACATGAACTGTCAGACTGTGATGAAAAGGCTTTGTAAAGGTGTGCACTGGTACATTGAGGACGTGTCTTCCAGTCTCTGACATGATTGCGTTTGATCGGCACTCCGACAGACTGCAGATGGACGTTTGGAGGTGGCTAATCTCACACTGTCAGACCTGTCGCTCACAGGACAAAAGGTCTCACTGAGTCACTGTCACTTAAGACCCAAAAAAAACCCAATCCTGTTCTGTTTGAAATGTCTCATACCACTCACAATCGTCAACTCAAAAAAATCTGACAGGTGATCAAGTAGTGGAATATTGCCATGGTAGGTTTATTACAACCTGTGAATTATTTTAAAATCCTTATTGTTGTATTTGTTGTTAACCCTAAAGCCAGGCAAACACTGTAGGCTACAAAGAAAAAAGTGTTGGACTCAAGCAGCAACCTCCTGTGTTGAAAAAATGAAGCCGATGCTGAAGTGCAAAAATCCTGCAGTTCCTCGAGTATCCACTAGAGGCTGGCTGCAGAAACACAGGAAGTCACATACACACCCATTCTAAAAAGCCTGTTTTTACAGCAGAGATGAACATGTTTACAGCCTGGTTCAAAAAACCAAATAGGTGTGATTAGCTCATGTCTGGATGGACACACACTGTACGGGGGGGTGAATGTTTTGATGACTCATCAGTTTTGATTTGATGAAGGATAAGAGTTATTCACAATAAGGCGTGTAGCTGACCTGATTGACAGGTGGGCGCGGTGTAACGGTTTGTCAGGAGGTTTAAAACCCGCCTCAGCTCCAGCTCTCAGAAAACAAGTTCAGACCTCAGTACAGCGATAAAAATAGATATTAGATTCTGTTAGGAGTGCAGGTTGGTGCTTAAAAGTAGCACGGCTGGATTTTCTATTTTTGTAACATTTAAGTAAAAATTTAATTGTGGCGTTCCTCAAGGTCCCATTCTTGGCCCCCTGTTCTTCTCCACATACATGCCCTATGACTTCCAGTCAGAAAGACGCTATCTGCTTTATCACAATGTGACCTAGTGGGAGTAAAAACTGTATAGCTAGAGCCATGCTTTGTTATCAGGAACTTCATGCACAACTGAGGCTATGAGGAGCCACACAAGCCGTTATATCTCTTGTAGTTTCTTAATGATTAAAGTGTGGGGATTTCAATTTCACACCAACTCGTCCTTCATCGTCATGTTGCTTGTTAGCTCGGCCAGCTGTATGTCAAAGTGAGTCAGCGATGAAAATGTTAACAGAAAAGCCTGAGGGTGAGAGAGAGGAAGCAGAGTGCTACAGTTAGCCAGCGGGAGGGCTTCTCAGAGCTGTCATCATCAATTGAATTTGACATTATCAGTGCATTCACACTTGAAGAAACACTCCTGATGTTTGCAGGAGGAGCGTCATGTGTGAACGCAAATAGCTGAATGTTTCGCTCCGACTTCACCTGAAGTTTCTCCTCCAGCCTCCTCGTATTTATTCTGCATTAACTCAGAGTGAGCTGACGTGAGAACGCAGCAGGATATAATCAGGAGAATTCACCTGGAGCCAGTGGGAGGGGGAGGGGGGGGGAGGGGGGGTTGACGTTTATCTAACTGTACAACTTCTACAGATGACGGATTTTCTTTGTTCCTTTTTTTCAGAGCACATGAGTTATTAATTTCTGTCAGGACCTAAAGACAGTTTCAAACAAAATCTTTAAAAAAGTGGATCTGGAGGGAAATTACCAACCCTGCCCTTTAACCTTATAATGATGTCATAGTTCAGCGAGTTCATTTTAATAAAAATCTCCTCTTGGATTTTTATTCTTTGTGTTTTTCTTTTGCAGGAGAAATCATAAAACCTGGTTCACTTAGATTGAGAAATCACAAAGTGTCCAACCTTTGTTCTGTGCATCTACACACACACACACACACACACACACACACACACACACACACACACACACACACACACACACACACACACACACACACACACACACACACACACACAAACATACACACACACGGCAAACAGCTGCTTTTCAATAAATGAGTAGCTGTCACCAGTGTGGGGGTCCTCACATTGCAGCGCTGTGAATTTATTAAGTGTGCCCTTTGGAAGTCTAACTAGCCCGGTGGGGGGGCTGTCGACCCCCTTCCTGCCTCTGAGTCACACCCCGCATTTTAATTACAAATACTGTAGCTACACATCTCTGTGCCCTTGTATAAAAACGCTAAAACACACATAACTACACATAACTACACGACTCATGTTCTGGTTTTTCAGAGCAGCCTCGAAAGTTCCTCCCCCGTCTCTGCGAGTCGGTCGTGTTGAATCATATTTACACGTCTCACCCTCGGGGCCTGGAGGCGGAGCTCTATACTCTAAATCACTATATAGTGAGCACGCCGTTGTGTAGTGAGTGAGCATGGTCATACCCTATGTAGTCCACTCATTATATCCCACAATGCATTGTGAAAAGTAGAGGCCAGCTGATGGCATGGGCGGTTCTAGGCAGGGGCCAACGGGTGACACTGAGCTTGGTCCCCCCTGTGGCCACCCCTCCAAAAGGAAGAGCCCCCCTAATAACACACACACAGCTCAACAACCGGACTCACAATCTAGTATTTAATTCTGTTACTTAAACAATTATGAATCATGGTATTTAATGATGTGCGCTATTATTTGGCATAATATATATTTTTTAAAGCGATCATCTTTGTCTATTTTTGACCTGGTTTAATGTTCCCCTCTGACAAAACAACTGGCCCCAGTTTGGCCCGCTCAGTAAAAGTGGTCTAGAACCGTCACTGGCTGATGGTCACTATCCGAGCAATATATACCATCATGCATTGCGGGTTCAAGCGGAGAGAGGCGTTTGAATCGACTGCTCTCAGACAGATGAGAGGAGCGACCAAGGTGAACATAGAAACACGATAAAGTTCATATCTGGAGCGTTTTGACTGAAATCTATCGTCTGTTTTAATGAATCGTCAAAGATCTTCAACGTTAGTGATGATGACAGACGAGAGACCAGAGTCTGTGAGCATGAATAAATAAAATAAATATTTATTATTTGTAATTTTTTTCTGAAGATACACTCAGTATAAAAGAAGTTATCACTGATATTCTTTTTTTTTTTTTTTTACCAATATTTTTATTTGCATTTTCATTTAGTAACACACACACACAAAAGACAAACATATAGACATAACATTGACACAATAAAAACAAAACATACAAAAAACAACAACAACATACAAAAAAGGAGACAGGACAGCATGACAGAACATAGACAAAAAAAAAATAGATAATAGTATTAATAATTTGGGACTGATATTCTTTAAGTTATTTACAGTTATTGTTGTTGATCCTCGGCCGTAAGTTGTTGAGCTGCACGTTTCAGTTGATCAACAACAATGACGTCACTGTCGGCGTCCTGCGAGTGTCATCTTCTCCAGCTGTTTCTTGACTTCTTCTCTGGTTGGAGATTTTTTTGCTTAAAATAGACTCGTATCCCGGTTGGTTCAATCTACACACACGACTTATTCAAAAACGGGAACTATTTTAATCACACAGAGGTTTTTTGTTTCTGTGGATAGATGAAATTCTTTAAGTTCTTCTGAGACTCTGGTTCCATCATGGATTCCTTCATGTACCGCACGCCTCACATTCCTGAGGTTTTCTAGCGATGCTACAGTTTGTGTGTATCAAACAGGATATGAAGAGATGACAAAAAGACCTTACGGAGAAAAAATCACGTCAGAAACGGACCACAGCTTAGATTTATAGTTTGTTGAGCAATGTCAGTCCAAAGTGACTTGAGGCGTTCACACTGAGTCATCACTAGCTTATGTGTGTGTTAAGAGTGTGTGTGTGTGTGTGTGTGTGTGGAGGGAAGAGAGGAGGGGTGAGAGGCCGCCGTGGACTGGCTGAGCTAAATCTAAATCCTCCTCTTCTCTGTCAATAATTCTCTGCTTTTTCACAGCCCCTCTAATCCTCTTTCTGACGCGGCTCACCTCTGTTTATCACCGGAGCGTCCGAATGCAAACAATCAGAGAGCCAACAGTCCGTTTGTATGTGTGTGTGTGTGTGTGTGTGTGTGTGTGTATCTGTGTGTGTGCATTTGCATTTTGTGACTTTCAATCTATATATATATATATATATATATATATATATACTGATCTTGATCTTGAACTAGATAAAAGACCTTGCCTGTGCGTGTGTGTGTGTGTGTGTGTGTGTGTGTGTGTGTGTGTGGGCGCGTCTCTTTGTGCAGCAACAACTTCGGAGTTTCATTTTCTTTAGCCACAGATTCTATCTTCGTCCCCGACAGAAAGCGAGCGGTATCAGATCCGCAGCCGGCTGCTGTAAAGTCCCGATGCTGCTGTGAAAAGCTAATAAAAGCACAGAGATAATCACTGCTTAAAGTTTGAATAATAACTCCTTGTAATGGGAACTGTGCTGCTACCCCAGTGTACAGATTATGCATGCTGCTGCTGGCTTGGGCAGGCAGCCCGCTCGCTCGCCGCCGATTCTGCTGACTCAGTGAAAGCAGAGCTGGGTCTTCGGGGGTTAATGCAGCAGGGCCCACAGGCTGATCCACGGCCCATCCTCATCTGCCAAAACTTCAAAGCATGCCCTGACAGAGTCTAAAATCGCCCCAGTCTCCTCGGGGTCCTCCTCGGCTGTGCAGAACACCCCCCCCCCCCCTCCTCCCTTTTCACTGCGCAGGTCAAACTCCGCCTCTTTTATGTATCGCTCACTCCATTGATTGCACTCCAACAGATCCATGAATACAGAGGGACCCTATATTTCTGTATCACACTCCAGCATATGGAAGGGTTTTTCTTACAAGACGCCCCCCTTCCCCCCTCCTTCCCCCCCTCTCGTTCTTTTCTCTCCGTCGCTGCGTCTGTTCCCTTGTCATATTTTTTTTTATCTCTTTCTTATACCCATCTCTCTCTCTCTGCGTATCACACTCCCCCCCCCCCTGACTTCCACTTATTTAGCAATGGAAGGTCGCAGTCATCTCACCCCGTCTGACAGACCTCTTTTTCTAACCCCTTTTCTTTCTTTGGGGTGTTTTTTTTCTTCCCTCATGAATAATTCAGACTGCAGGGAGAGTGAATACAGTGAATCTGAGAGCTGCCTGCAGTTGACTTGCAGGAGGCTAACTGGGGGATGATAAACACTTCAAATAACTTCTTTTAGTCAAATCTGATCTTTTGTCCTTTTTTCTTCTTGAGCTGATTTTATAGACTCAAGAAAACAAGTTAAAGATAATAACAGGGCAGGTTGATTGAAGCGGTAAGTATCCATTTGTCCTGCTCAGCCTGCAGCTGCTGACTCGTTCTGACATCAGTGACATTGAAACTCTGAAGGGCTGTATTAGCACGCCGACCGGGTGTCTCATGTATTCATTTAAGCTCATCCCTCGCTTGTTTACTCATTCATGAATACACATGTTGATCCTTTTTTTTAAAACAGATACTCCCCCTCGCCTCCCCCTCTCCTCCCTTCAATCTCTCTCTCTGTCTCTCTACCTGTGTTTAAGTGATGTGTGTTATCCACCCCAGCAGAGTGTGAAATTGAAATTCTCCCCCCCTCAGAGGTGACAGAGAGGAGAAGACACACGAGATGTGACCAGCTGTTATGATTTGATCACTCTTAGAGGCGGCTGTGGCTCAGTTGGTAGAGTCGGTCGTCTTTAAACTGGAAGGTCAAGGGTTCAATCCCCAGCTTCTGCAGCTGATGTGTCCCCAAGGTGCTCCCTTTGCTTCGTCAGCGGTGTGTGAATGGATTAGTTTCTTCTTCACTCTGCAGCCTCTACCATCAGAGTGTGAATGTGTAGGTGTGAAAGTGCTTTGAGTCGAAAAGAAGTGAACAAGCTCAGGACCATTTACACTGCCCAAAGTGGGGCGCAGGACCCCAAAGGTCATGACAGACGGTGCCCGGCAGCGCCGACGGTAGAGTGATGAGCTTTTACCTGAAATGAAAAAATAAATAGACTCTTTCAAAGTAAAGCTGCTCGAGTCTGCAGAGACTCCGTCCTCTGACTGGATTTTACTGTTCTGCTTTGTTCTGGTTGACTCGGGTGGATACAGTTCAGTGATTGGTTGCAATATGACAGACGTGGAAGTAGCAGCAAAGAAGAGAAAATATAATGAGAGTGAGGAGAAACACCAAGTGGATAAAGCTCGTTCTAAAACGAGGGTGAACCTTGTGTTGTCTTTTACCCGTGGACGTGGAGTTGATCTACTTCCTGTTGGACAGGAAGGTGACAAACACCGGCGGTTAGCTTGTGCTAGCATGTGTTAGCTTGCAGTGTAGGTACACACTACGTCCTGCAGGGAGGGTGAACTTCTGGGGGGTCATGAGCCCGAGAGGAGGGGCCCCGTTTGAACCAACATTTCTGCTGACTCCATCTTTAAAAAACAAAGCAAACTGGAAGTTTCATGTTACGTTATCACTTTTAATTTCTTCCTTTTCAAAAGATTGAACTTTATGAAATGTCTTAAAAGTCTGGCTTATTTATTATTATACTAAATTATTATTTTAAATTCACGAACCATGCTGACTGTGATGTTGTCGACGACTGCAGGCGCTCTCCTGGTTTCCTGCTGTGCTTGAATGTTGTCTTGTTTGTCATAATGTTTTATCTGTCTTGTTCTTGTGAAGCCAAAGACAATTTTCCACTTTAGGGACAAAAACAGTTCTATTCTATTCTGTTCTAGTGTTTCCAGTTTTGTGTGAGTCTGTACTTTTTGCAGACAATGTTGGAGATCAATTCTAACAGTGCAGGAATCTGTTAGCGTAGCATGTGTCTATGTCCATTAAAGGGGGGGGGATAGAGTTTGGGAACCACTTTTTTTATGAAACTACACATGTTTTTATTCTATCAGTATTCATAAGTGTGAAGGCTGCAGAGTAGTCTAACATTAGAATTTGCTCTGTAAATATTCGTCAGCCGGCGGGTGACCTTCAGGTCGTACCGCGCGAGCTGCAGTCTTAAGTGGTTTTTTGTGATGTTGGGATTCAACGTTCTGACCTTCTAGTCACCAAAACCTGCTGCACTGAAAGTTTTCTATTTTTCCTTAAAGTAAAACTATCAGGCGCCATGGAGGTGCACTTAACATGCACATATTCAAGCACATTTTTTAAATTGGGTTGTCTATTTTAAATGAAGAGTTCTCATTAAGCACCCAGAGTTACGACAGATTGATAAAATATTCAAGAACTCAGCAGCGAGGAAACCTGAACGACTCGAGGATTCCTTCAAAATGAAAAGTTCTGCCTGAGCTCCATCATCTCTGCACTGGACATGCTTTGACTTTTTTTAGTTTCTAACATTACTTCCTGCTTACATCACCCTGTAGAACGTGTGCTTCAAACTTCATGTTGGGATCTTAACGCCTCTTTTAATTAGGGGCCCGACTGATAATGGGATTTGTGGGGCCGCAATCTTTCTTAGATCTATGAAATGTGTAGAGATACAGAGAGAAAGATAAACACAGTTATTGCGTTGATCCCTCTCATGCAGTTATCAAACTCTTGTGGAAAAGTAAAATCAAAAGTATAAAAAAGACAAGATGCAGTGGTTAGGGCTGTTTCCTCACAGCGAGGAGGTTCCTGGTTTGAATCCCCCGTCTGACAGGAGTCTGCATGTTCTCCCCGTGCATGTGTGGGTTCTCTCCGGCTTCCTCCCACAGTCCAAAGACATGCTCGTTAGGTTAACTGCTGACTCTAAATTGCTCGTAGGTGTGAATGTGTGTCTGTTTCTATATGTCAGCCCTGTGATTGACAGGCGGCCAGTCCAGAGTGTAACCCCGCCTCCCGCCCAATGACAGCTGGGATCGGCTCCAGAGTGTGTAGCTGCGGTGTAAAAGCACTTTGAGTAGTCAAAAGACTAGAAAAGAACTTAACAAGCTCAAGTCAACATTTACATCGAGGGAAAGAAGAAACGATTACAACTTGTACAAGAGAGACAGGAAGTGTAGAGGATGACATGCAGGAAAGAGCCGAGGGCAGATTCAAACCCACGTCCGCTGTGATAAGGACTACCACCTCCGTACATAGGGCGTGCAGCATAACCACAAGGCTATCCGGCGCCCCTACCTCCACAACGTTTTTTAAATTAGAAAATAGTCAAAACATTGTTGTTGTTTTTTATGATTTCCAAAATGTAGTTAGCAACCTTCATGGATAGTTTAGTTTAGATTCTGCACTCTGTTAACTTTGCATGAACTTCTCTACACTTAGTTTTTTTGGTCTCCTTGTCATGCAAAGAGAGGACAGGACGTCCCCCCTGGAGCATCAGCGCCCTCCCTCTGACCTGTTGGAACGTGTGTTTTTGTGTGTGTGCACGCATGCAACCTGTCCAAAACCAACCGTCCCCACCTGGCGAGCGTCCGGACAGACCACCATCTGTTCCGTGCCCCCGCCATGAACTACCTGCCACCTCCTCTTCATCACCTTCACGGCGGCACAACAACAAGGAAGTGGAGGCTTTTCTAGAGAGCTCCTTTGCAGAGTTTAAATGCACACGAGCGAGGAGGGTGCTGCTTTTGATTTGGTTATTAAAGGGGGATAATTATATAAGATGTGTCACAGAGCTGGATGTTTTCTTACATAAGCCCCTTTTCATGTGAGAAATAAATCCACCACAACATGACAGGCCCTCTGCAGAGTGCTTTGAGAAATGGGAGCATGAGTGTTGGTGATCTGCTTTATTGTAAAGCACAGTGAGTGAGTCATTGCCCTGAGACAAAAGGCTGGCTTCACCTCCTGCGAAACACCTCAAGGACTAACACGCTCGATTTAAAGAAGCTCACACAGGCTTAAGATTATTCTCCTCTTATCTTTTTCTCTGCTGGCTATGCATTCTGCGGATATCCCCTCACGCTCTCTGTGCCGTGAGCCTGGGAGGAAGCATCCCCCAATAGACTGAGGTTTAGCATCAAAACCCAACATGTCGCTGCTGTGATTTAGCAACCAAACAAAACCAGGCTTTAGCTGATTATGAAGACAGCCATTTTTAATGTCTTTTAATCCGGTCCCCTCTGGTCGACAAAGATCAAAGTTTCCCATTTTCCTTTGGGCTGCTGTAGTTAAAAGCAGGAGAGGGTTTGTGTGTGTGTGCATCCCTTCTATTGTAAAAGAATTGTGCTGTCCACCAAGCCCCAGCATTTCAGCTGTAATTGCAACGCTGGAGTGAGTGTGAGGGGAAAAGGGCAAGGAGCGGACAGCACAGCATGAGCACATGGCACATGGACCTGCACATTAGCCACCAGGGCGCCACAGGAGAGTTTTTGATACGTTGTGATGCATCCTCAACTGTGGACTCTTGTTTTTTTTTATTCACTTTCAAGGTGGAGCAATGTGCACGCACGGAGGACGAGGAGTCTGGGATTAAGCACGGGAGAGAAAAGATGCCAAAGATGAGACAATAAAGAGGGTGAGTTACATTTCTCTGCATGCTTTCTGTTTCTCCTTGTGGATCATTATTATTACAGAGAGCTTTGAGAAGCTTTAGGATGCAGCACATGGAGACAATCCTCCACGTTTTTATAGGAGCAGCTGTGTTTAAAAAACCAACTCCTGAATGCTATCGATGATCACGCCTGCACACTCACAGTTCACCTTTGGCCTTTTGGAATGCAGCGCTCAGCGTGCAGCTGTAACCTTTTCAGTGCATCGTTAGTGGAGACACATCCGTCAGGGCTGACAGCGGACCATCAGCAGCAGTGTGGAGATAAACAGATAAAAAAATGAGTAAAAAAGATCTTGAAAATGGATTCAAAGTGCTGAGTGTTATCAGGGGACGAGGTGACCCCCCCTTATCATCTGTGGAGGTGGTTACAGAGGCGAGACGGGATCAGCTGAGCCAGCGGGGGAACGCAGCGCTGTGTGTGTGCGTGGAGCTGTGCCGTGCTTCCACAACGTGAAAACGAGGTGAGGCTATCTGCTTAAGAAGAGTCTTTTCAGGAATCTGGAAACATCTTCCAAACAGCTGCAGGAGATGTTGAGCAGCTTGTTCAAAAGATCACTGCTGTTTATTTTTCATAATGTTATAAAGAAGAGGCACAGACTGGCGCTAAGGGGTTGACTGTGTCTGTAAGCCAAGTTTTTTTTTTTTTACTCAAAGTGCAAACAAACATCATCGAGAAGCCTCCAACACTTCAAGCATTTCAGCTTCATTTTTTAAATCCCTTTATTCCAGAATCAAAAAGTGTATTTCTAAAAACTCACAGTAGCTGCAGGTGAATGAGGAAGTGATGCTACATTTGAGCGGCATTCTGCGTTCCCCCCTTTCCCTCTGGCCTTGTTGTTTCCTTCTCTCAATGTTATTTATTATAGATGCTGCTGAACGTTGGCCGATGAATTTCTGCTGAAGGGAACCAGGCTCACTGATTTGACCTCAGCTGCAACACGGCCCCAGTCTTCAGCTTTCAATAGATGTTTGCTTAATCTGGGTTGACAGGACACATAGTTGAGTCCACATTGAGGACATGCTGGTTCCTCTACGGCGGGAAATTTGATGCTCCGTCTGAGTCGCCAAATTCTGATGCAAAATATTCAGAGATAGAGAGTGGAGAGAGAGGAGAGAGAGGGGAATGACATGCAGGAAAGGAGCCACAGGTTGGATTCAAGTCCGGGCCCGCCCACCTGGAGGACCACGACCTCCGTGCACACCAACCACCAGACCACTGGCCCATCTTGATGTGAGGTGTGCTGTGACACCTGCTCTCTGTGCAGGAAGCATGTTTGGTAGAGCGTCAGTCTCAGGGAAAGCTGTGCCTCCGAGCTCTGGCGCTACGGGCCGACCGGCCTGTATGCAACGTTTTATTACTAAAAACATCATTTAGACATTTAAAGTCTTTATATGTGATTTTTCACACTTAAATATAATATAAATCAAATATCTCCTCTGAAAATAACTCTGTGAGTCATGACTGTCTACAATGGGTGTAACACCCGAGTCCCACTGTCTGTGATGTTTTCAGAGTTTTCAGAGTCCTATCTTCACTTTGTTTACATCGCCAGGACGGCCGGTTGACTCCTCCCCTCGTGTATAAAAGTTGTTTAATTGAGGGACTAGAGAAAAGAAGAATAACATACTGTACTCACTGCTTAACTGTGTTTCTAGATCACGCTCATTTCAGGTAAATTTACATGCAGTGTGAAGATACCAGCATAATAAAGATCGCTAGCATTAGCATGCTAACACAACAATGCAGCACCAGTTGTTTTGGTTTCATGCTGGTGCTCAAGGGCGACATCTGCTGGATCAAAAAAATCGCATATTAAGCCTTTAAAGCTCTGCGATACATTGGTAGAAAACACAAGCTGTAATCTTACTCCAGAGTAAAAAAGTTGTATTCCTAAAAACTCCCAGCAGCTGCAGGTGAATGAGGCAGGAAGTGAAGCATTGTCATGCACCACGAGTGGTTGATGTAGAACCAGCTGGGACCGACGCCAAACTCAGGATTTAAAGCGAGCACAGCATATCATTGGAAAAACGTATCATGGCACTGGTCCGGGGTCATCTCTGAAGACGATTAGAAAAGGGAGAAATGTGGTTTTACACTCAGGAGAGGGTTCACCAGGCGGAGGGATAAACGGCATGATAGACGAGGCTCCATCAAAGAATCCCCGCTGTGCAGCCACACTCTTCAATTTAAACCTATTTCTTTTTATTTCAGAGACTGAAGAGATCTTGATGTTATCCTGCAAAAACAACTTTTAAAGGTTTCCAACATGAAGCAGGTTTTTCTCTTCTCTCCCGGGTGTGTGAGGCGGTGTGAGATTAGGCAGCGAGTGAGTGTGTAATTAGGGACGCTCAGATGAGGTGAATCTCGGCCGTGTGGGAGGAGAGCTGCCCTGCTGATACGGGGCAATCACAGCAGGGCGGAGCACACGGCCGGGGTTGGTTGGGGATAAGAATGAAGAGGGAACATCAGAGAGAGGAGAGTATGGTTGGAGGTTAACGCAGGAGGAACAATAGAGGAGTGTGTTGGGATGTAACAGAGGCGGAGGAAGTCGCCCTGGACTTGATCGAACTCTTCTGACGGTCCGGAAATGTGTCGGCGCTTCTCCTTCTCCTGCAACGGTGCCCGTTATAGAAACAGATTAACAAGAAACTACCTGCACATAGCTGATTAACTGCAGCTAGCATGTGGGTTAAAGCATTTCAAGGCAACATGCTGTCTTTCATTTCTTCTGTGTTCCTCTGCAGACGACCCTGAGAAGAGCTTTTGTTGATGCAATCATCAAAAACACTGAGCGCCGAGAAGCACTTTAGAGAAATCAAGAGCGGCTCCATACACACATTTAAGCCTAATTACTGCCACTGTTTTACATTTATTTATCCCCCCAAGCTTCAGCAACTTTATAAATGTTCAGTGTTCTGAAATGTTATTATGATTAAGGCGTTAATGAGGATTAATGCATTTTAATATAAATGCTCTGCTGGAAGTTGTTTATCTTGAAGCATCTCCAGGTCATGAATTTATAATCACACACCTCGTTTAAAAGTCCTATTTTTTAAAAACCTTCAAAGACTCAATTATAAAGACGGTATCTCGCTGCTGCTGCTGCAGGGACGAGGCTCCTTGACCGTCAGTCACACGTTGAGCCTCGCTGGTTATCAAATCTGATGCTCATATTTAATGTAATGCTCGTCACCTCGGTACATCTCTAACCCAGGAGACTGTTATCTGTGTCGGCCTGAGCAAATGATAAAACAGGAAGCTAATTGAAGAGACTCAGTGAGCGGCACGTTTCACACAACCCATTGTCGTGTTAGCGCTCTTTAGTTAGCTCGTAGCTTCACATTGCATGCAAAATGCCAACGTGATAATCCAAATAATCAGTGAGTATGTTCTTCTTCTTCTCTCTACTTCTTGACTAAAACAGCTTTTATACACAAGGGGAGGCGCCGGCCGTCCCGTCCATGTAAACACGGCTCTGACAACAACACAGCCAGCGGGACTCGAGCTTCTCCCTCATTGTAGACAGTCAGGACTCAGAGACACATTTACACAGGATATGCTTGATTTCTGCTGACGAGCATTCAGAAATGAAAAGTTGAGGAATGGGTTATAAATAAAACATTTTTGTTCCTGCAAACAGATGAAATATTCTTTAATCCAAAAGGTTCACGAGTCTTTTCAGGAATCTGGAAACATCTTCCAAACAGCTGCAGGAGATGTTGAGCAGCTTGTTCAAAAGATCACTGCTGTTTATTTTTCATAATGTTATAAAGAAGAGGCACAGACTGGCGCTAAGGGGTTGACTGTGTCTGTAAGCCAAGTTTTTTTTTTTTTACTCAAAGTGCAAACAAACATCATCGAGAAGCCTCCAACACTTCAAGCACTTCAGCTTCATTTTTTTAAATCCCTTTATTCCAGAATCAAAAAGTGTATTTCTAAAAACTCACAGTAGCTGCAGGTGAATGAGGAAGTGATGCTACATTTGAGCGGCATTCTGCGTTCCCCCCTTTCCCTCTGGCCTTGTTGTTTCCTTCTCTCAATGTTATTTATTATAGATGCTGCTGAACGTTGGCCGATGAACTTCTGCTGAAGGGAACCAGGCTCACTGATTTGACCTCAGCTGCAACACGGCCCCAGTCTTCAGGTTTCAATAGATGTTTGCTTAATCTGGGTTGACAGGACACATAGTTGAGTCCACATTGAGGACATGCTGGTTCCTTTAAGTTGGGAATTTTGGGAATCAAGTCTTGATGCGAGGTTTGTTGTGACACCTGCTCTCTGTGCAGGAAGCATGTTTTGGTAGAGTCTCAGTCTGAACAGCGTGCAGGGGGAGCTACTCCTCCTCGCCCCGTGCATGCATGGTGTTACATCAGTACTTGTGATTGCTTTCCTTATGTGTGTGTGTGTGTCACATTGCATACGCGTCCTCGAGCGCTCATGTGAGAAGACAGCGGGGTTTGACAACGCAGCCCCCTCCCATCATGCTCTGTTGGATGGTGACACATCCCTCATGTGACGCTCCACCCACAGTGAAGGATCGTCATGGATCATCCAGCTTTTTCTGATATTTTTACCTGCCATAGCCGGCCCATGACCTCTGACCTGAGCAGTTAAGCAGATAGCCTCGCATTAGTCTGAGAGAGACGGAGGTTATCTCTTCAGGAGGGCTTCAGGTGGTCCGTGTCCACCCCCCCCCCCCCCCCCCCCCCTCCCAGGACACAGCCAGCTTAATCGGCTCTTTGCAGTTATGTTGACTTTTTTTTTGTTCTGCATGAATTATTTCCTGAGCTGCAGTTAGTTATTTCATGACAACGTTTTTATGCAAATCACACTTTTATACCACTTTCTTGAGTACTGTTGTGAGCGATAAGTCACCTTCATGATTAAACATCGTCACTCTCGAGAGTCAGCGAGAGAAGAAGAGTCTGTTGAACTACTTTTTAAGAGGAGAGGGAAGATGTCAGCCGCACAATCAGAGTGAGTAGAGGGGGGTTACACCTGGGACGCCAGATGTCGTCGATGAGCCCTCACTACCACTCAATGCTCCTTTTTTACACAGTGAGCACCGCGGTCGGTCATTTTTAAGGAGCTTTTAAGAGGCAGACATCTTGGGCAAAACCAGGCAAGGAAAGGAAGAGAGCGAGGAGGATCCTAGCAGATAGTTCCCATCCTCCCTTCTGGAGGTTTTTATACAAATTTGGTGCTATAGAGTCTGAGGGTAAGAAGTCATTTATCCAAGTTCGATAAACATCCTTAATCCTACAACATGACCGATCTAAACCTCGATATGAGCTGGTTTTAATTATATAACAATAATAATAATTTTTATTTATAGAGCACTTTTCAAAAACAAGTTACAAAGTGCTTTACAAGGACAGCAAATGTGACAAATAAACAAGGCAAGATTAAGGAATGAAAATCACTTTTTTAAGATATAAAATCCCTTTTTTTTTTTTAAGAACTGTAAAATACATACAATTCTTTTAAAGGAATTTTAAAAAGTGAAAATAGTAACAATTTAAAATCAACAAAAATCAGGAAAGGCTCGCTGGACAAAGTGTGTCTTAAGAAAAGGACTTAAAAAAGATGACTGATTCTGTGTAAATGTGTAAACTCAGCTGCTCTGCGTGTCTGTGTTACTGACTGCCTGAAAGTTTTTTATGCTGCTTTACGTCTCTGGAGAGCCGGAGGCTAATTTCCACCTCTGGTCGACAACAAAGATTTTTTTTTTATTCTATTTTAATCGACTGGGAAATGAGTGCATAGGAACATCCCTGTAGTTATAAGGTTTAATTTAGAACATTTTGTCCAATATCAGACTGAAAAATAAAAGACACAGGTGTGTTTACTGTCTCAGCTTAAAGCCTGTAAACACAGAAGCGGTGTGCGCTTGAGGCACACGTGTAATTAACTAAGTCACATGAAATCACCTGACAGTCCTGACCCCTGTGGTAGCACGTCTGATGCTAATGCTATCTGATGGTGTGCACTGCGCTTATTATACAATCAAACAACATGCACACAGCCGCTCTGCATGCACAGAATCCTGAGGGAATCACTCACTGAAAGTCTGTTTCTTCAGTGAGTCTGCAAAGGATTAAAGAACAGTTATCGGGGTGGGGGGGGGGGGGGGGGGGGGGGGGGGGGTTGCGGGGGAGGAAGCTGAATTTACACAGTTTGTTTGGTGAAGTTAAATTGCGCATGCTCAGTTATTTTGTGCAACTGCACGGTATGAAACAGCAGCTTCAATGAAGAAGCAGCAGAACTGTTATTATCAGCTGTGAACACACGAGAGAAGGAGCCTGGAGGCAGAAAGCGATGCGAGCTTCACTCTGACATCAGCAGCAGTTTCTCATGTGGGTCATGGCCGCCGCCGCCGCCGCCGCTAATGAATGGAGCTGCTGCAGCGTGTTGTGTAGAACAACGAGGATGCACACACATAGGCCGATTATACCTGGCTTGATGTAGTCATCGCTGTCACAGCAATATGCCGCCTCCACGTAGTTCAGGGGTTAACTGGCTCAGATTTCACAGCTCTGAGGAGAGAATACAAACACGAGGTTTATTATTATTCTGGGGATTTACTTTCAGATGCTTTTTTACCTTTTGAGTCTGTGTTGGCAGTCGCTGCTTTTTCAAACGCTGTGGGTGTCCCAGTTTGAGAGGAGTCGACGCCCCTCACTTTCTCACTACATCATGATTAAATGATGTTTTGTTAGTGCAGCCGCTAAACCGTAAACCAAATCTACTCGGTGTTTACTCTCACTCCTCGTTCATGTGCACACACAAAACCAGTTTGTTAATGAGGCACTGACACGTCTCCAGAGCAGCAGGCTGTCACCACCAAAGATCCAGAGGGACCCCCATGAGAGCTCAGGAGCGCCCAGGAAAAGATGTGGACTAAGATTTAGTTTAAGTCTAAGGACATTTAGTTTTTACAAAGAGCAAGAAGCTCAAAGTGTGTACACACTCCCGACTGAAGACTTCTTCTGTGGATTATTCTTCAGCACATCTCGCAGGCTTTCTCTGATGTGGGTTCCTGACTATGTTCAGTAACGATCTCCGATTTATTTCCCCCCTCATAGAAACAGTACAGTTTAGTTTTTTTTATTATATAATATTATTATATTTATTATATAATTTGTTATTTAATATAAAATATTTAATTATTTTATTTTGTTTTTTTGTTTTTTTATTATATTATTTTTTTATTATATAATTATATATATAATATTATTATATAATTTATTATTCAATATAGAATATATATATATATATATATATATTTTTTTTTTTAGTTTTGAGACATACAGATATATGTTCGACGGGTTCTTCAGTAAAAAAAAGAGTAGTTGTACATGCAATTTTAAATGAAAGTAAGCAGGTTTGGAGGTATGGGGAAACCCTGGAGCTGAATAAAGTATCAAAGTCTTCCAGTGAAATCATTCTCACGCCTCACACGGTTCAGACCTCTTTCAAGTGAAGCTCTGAATTTAGCCGAGAGATCACACGCCTGCCTTTTATTACAAAGAACTGTAATAACATCTTAAATGTGAACAGCGTCCTTTTTGAGCAGATGGAAGCTGTTCAGCCATACAATAAGGATCTCAGCAGAGTCCTGGCCTTTCAAATCGTAGTCACAGTGTCACCGCTTCTCAGTTCATCCGTCGTCCTTTAAAGATCAAGAGTTTGAACAAGTCGATTCGTCTTTATGAGAGATGACAGAAGCATTCTCAGGACAGCGACCTCATATCATCGTATAGACACAACTCTGTCCGACATGTCTTTATGTGACGAGCAGTCTGAATCCATTATGTGATAACCACTTTATATTTCTGTTATTTTTTGAATTATGCACGTTAAGTTGTGTTTTTTATCTCTCAAATTAAAAATGAAACAAAATCTAATTAAAGATAAATAAGCATACAAGATACAACACTTGACATTATTGTACTTTCAGAAAGCCTTTTCTCCAGCTGTACATAGAAGTGCACTTTGAAAACCTCCAAACAAAACCTCTCAATGCCATGCTCCGTTGCCTCCATTGCTGCATTTTTTTGACCCAAAAAAAATCTGCACACTTTTCTGCGTTGCTCTGCAAACAAGAGCCTCAGTGACTCATGCAATTCTCCCCAAGACAAACAACGGCGCACTTTTCCACAGACTTAATGCCTTTTGTTAATTTGTTTACCTAGATCAAATAGACCTCATCGCTGGAGGAATTTGTCTCCAGAATGTGCTTGGCGGGTCCCGAGCTATAACTCAAACACAGTCACTCCATTTGTCAGAGAGAGGCCTGACAGTCAGCCTAATTAGTTTGGTTGTGACAAAGGAGCTGTCTGCTGGAAACCGGGAGCATCAATCCATCCATGAAGGCATGTGTTTTCATAATGGGAGCCAAACATGCCTATTAGGGCGTCGGATAAAAACTGCATTAGCGACTAAATCTAATGATCTGTTGGCTTTAAGGACGGGCTGTGAGCGTGATTTTATTCATCAGGTTCCTTTATGTGTCTCCGGCTGTTATTTAAAGGAGCAGTATGTAACTCTGACACCTAGTGTTCAAAATGGGTACAAGAGTTGATGCTCACACAGGTCACCATGTGGTGGACTCTGAAGCTTCAGTGTTTATCCAGCTCTGCATGGGTCTGTAAACCTTTCTGTGTTCTAACCTCTCTCCATTTTTCAAAAGCATCTCCAATATTGATCCTAGTTTGAGCACGTTTCTGCTCGTGGAGCTTATTAGAAACATGCAGAGGCTTTTTAGGTCGGGTACAATCACTTCTATCTGAACCACTTCTCTTGACCGCTTCCATCGCTGCAACACCTGTTGACCTGATAACTGCTCTCATATCTGACAAACTGAGGGGCGTCCAAAACGGCCGTGAGGGGGTCGCCTTAAAAGCTCCTACCTTCTCTGGTCCAAACAAATCCAGAGCATTCAGGAGCAGAATCTAAAGTTAGAAGGAGGACATACTGGCTGCTGCATTGTTGTCAGAGAAGCCAGCACTTCAACATAGCATGTTTCCTTAATGATCAGATAGTAAGATACCTTTATCATCTAAATTAAGATGGAAACATGTCGCCTCAGCTGTCACTCACTGATGCAGTAAAGACGTTCAGCCCGGCTTCTTATCGTCCTTGTTATGAAAAACAAATAAAAACGGGAAATTGATGGAAAGAAGACGCTGTCAGCATTTCGTCTTCTTTAATAGAGGAGCATGTTGACTCTATATCACAGACGGGACGTTTACTATGTCTCATATTGCTTTTTCAGACATTATGGAGTACACCATAAAAACCCAAAGCGATGATTTGATGTTTTTCTGTAAAATGTTGCAACCAGACAGGACAGTCGGGAGAGAGCGTCATCTATCATTTAAGAGTCATTTGAACAGTCAGGCATTAAAGTTAGTGCTCCTCAGCAGCTCTCCTGACATCCCTAAAAGCCGCTTTTACATAATCCGGATACACACCAAAAAAAATGTACCCGTTCCCTCGGTGGCTTTTTGGCCCCCGGCTGTCTTTAAAATGTTCTGTGACAACATTCTCAGGGGGATTTGTTTTTTTTAAAGGTAATCTTCTCACATTCACACGGAGAACATCAACTCTGTGTGTGTGTGTGTGTGTGTGTGTGTGTGTGTGTGTGAGTGGGTGTGTGTGTGAGTGTGTGTGTGTGTGTGTGTGTGTGTCTGTGTGTCTGTGTGTGTGTGAGTCTGACTGTCTGTCTGTCTGTCTGTCTGTGTGTGTGTGTGTGAGTGTGTGTGTGTGTGTGTGTGTGTGTGTGTGTGTGTGTGTGTGTGTGTGTGTGTGTGTGTGTGTGTGTCTGTCTGTGTCTGTCTGTGTGTGTGTGTGTGTCTGTGTGTGTCTGTCTGTGTGTGTCTGTGTGTGTGTGTGTGTGTGTGTGTGTGTGTGTGTGTGTGTGTGTGTGTCTGTCTGTGTGTGTGTGTGTGTGTGTGAGTGTGTGTGTGTGTGTGTGTGTGTGTGAGTCTGACTGTCTGTCTGTGTGTGTGTGTGTGTGTCTGTCTGTGTGTGTGTGTGTGTGTGTGTGAGTGTGTGTGTGTGTGTGAGTCTGTCTGTCTGTCTGTCTGTCTGTGTGTGTGAGTGTGTGTGTGTGTGAGTCTGTCTGTCTGTCTGTCTGTCTGTCTGTCTGTCTGTGTGTGTGTGTGTGTGTGTGTGTGTGTGTGTGTGTGTGTGTGTGTGTGTGTGTGTGTGTGTGTGTGTGTGTGTGTGTGTGCGTGTGTGTGTGTGTTTCATATATTCAGGTTTGTAATGAAGGTGTCTTGTTGGTGTGTGTGTGAGTATATTCATAATAACTGAACGTGTGTCTGCAGAGACGCTGATCATCCGTTTTTTAATCTCTAATTATTTTAGAAACCTTTTTTTATTTTCCGCTGTGTTTCCTCTTCTGCTCGGAAAAGCTTCGTGCTAATCTTGTTTATGCTCAATTACCTTTTTGCTCCTCACATTTGAAGGGTCAGTGCATCCAAATGAGTTCAGATAAAAATAATGTGTTTGATATTTCTTCATGCAGATAATTTTCAGTCAACTTTTACGAGGTGTCGAGGTATCCAACGCTGATCTGCTGTGACCTCATTTTTAAAGATTCCTGCAGAGAAATCTGACGAGTGACTGTAATATGAAACACTGCATCATTTCAATAACAGTATTTTTTTTACCAAAAATGAAGCCAAGTTAGGCTGAGACAGGATTTCCAGCTTGGAGTACACACCTTTGTTTCCCTGTCGCTTACAGGTACAGTGCAGTACCGGTAATCACCACCAGGGTATAGACCCTCTTCTGTTCTCTGTGTGTGTTGGAGGAAAGCTACAACGGAGGATTAGGGCCATGTTAAAAAAATATTTTTTTTTTAAATTTACGAGAATAAAGTCGTAAATTTACGAGAATAAAATCATAAATTTACGAGATTAAAGTCTTAAATTTACAAGTTTAATCTCGTAAATTAACGAGTTTGAGACCAGCCTGCGCAAAAATTTTGAAACTCTTAAAGTCTTTAAAGAATAAAAGAATAAAGTCGTTATTTTAGTCAGAAGAGCAGCAGCATCCTGTTCTCAAATGACAAACATGGAGCATCTTGTCCTAAAGGTTTCACTAATAAAGAAATAGGCTACTTCCTTGTGTAGTCAGTAAAAACAGTTGGCAAAAACAGACTGGCTCTGCACGAGACACTTTAACAAGGCAGACAGATAACAGACACAAATAGATGTGTTGGGGCTTTACTTATACAGATATGAAACTACACATGTTTTTGGCACATCATCATCTTCACATTGTCATAAAATATCAGGAACCTGAAAAGATACTGCAAGAAACTGAAGAAAGAAGCACACCGACTGCAGAGGAAAATACGTTGAGTTCTACTTTCATAATTTTTGCGCAGGCTGGTCTCGAACTTGTACATTTACGAGTTTAATCTCATAAATGTACAACTTTAATCTCGTAAATTTACAACTTTATTCTCCTAAATTTACGACTTTAATCTTGAAATAAAATAAAAAACATTTTTTAACATATTTAATCCTCCTTCATAGAAAGCACACCTTTATGGATGCAAAATATCTACACCCTCGTGTTGCAGCCCTTAGCCTGGACTGCGAGTGTTTGCAGGATCAAAGTAATAAAAAGCTTCCTAAAGTGCTGCACCGTTTCTCCTGGTTCCTCCACACAAACACACACAGTCACATAAGGTGATTGAATACCTGGTAATGTTTGCAACCTTTTGAGAAATCATTGCTCGGTTTGAGAGAGACCCTTTTATTAGCTGTGTGGCCTTAAGACGATCTGTGAGCCCTGAGCTTCCTCAGTAGCGTTTGATGTTGATTGAGGGAGATGAGAGGAACAGGAATCCATACAGCACAGCACCTCTCTTTATTTTGTGCCATGGATGAGAAGCTGCTGCAGTCTTCTCACGCTGAGACTTCTTGATTTCAACACTTCCTGCAGAGATGCTACTCTGTTAGTCGATGTTATTTTGCATCAATCTACCTGTTTTTTTTTTTTTCATTTGCTTTCGTTGAAGTCCAGAAAGTGAAGATTAGATCTGAACGCTGCGCCGCCTCGCGTCCAAGATTAGCTTCTGTGTTAGATAAGAGAAGGAAAATCTATTTTTTTGTATTTACCTCCTCTTGGCCCCCAAAAAGGCAGCGTGCTGTGCTGATGCAGTGCAGGTGCTAATGGTCATTAACATTCATAGCTTGACTTGTTTTATCTACTCTACTGCATTTTGTTTGCACACCTTGCTGCGCGGCACACAATCACTTTGAATAATGAGGTCTCCGAGGTGTTTGGAGCCCGATCACACAAAGTGAAAAGCACAGAGTTATTGTGCTGTATTTGCCTTTTTAAAACTTGTTTGATTTTCTGCTTTTTAAAATGATTTTATTTGCTGAATCAGTTCAAGAAAATTCTCCTTGTTGACCTTTGACCATTTGCTTAATTGCTTCCTCAAACCGCCATTGTTGAATTGACGCGTAACAGCACTCCTGTAAGGATCCAGATTTCTCTTACATGACAGTCCATACAGTGTTAACGGGGCTTTCAATACTCTGCAAGAAAGAGGATTTAGAGCGTTAAATGTGCCACTACTATCACTGTGAGTCGTCTTAATGTCCTGTGAGAGAACGGGCTGTTTGACGGGTTTAATCAAACGGTGTGTGGCTAAAGCTAACAGCTAATTAACGACACTAAGATAAATGCTAATGCTAATGCTAAGATAAAGTGACAGATTACAACCTGAGAAGTGTTGCTCCAGTATCTCTTCTGTTTTATAACCATTTTGCTGTGGAAGTATAGCATGTCCAGTTGTGGTGTGTGTGTGTGTGTGTGTGTGTGTGTGTGTGTGTGTGTGTGTCGAGGCTGACTTGACCAGACAGGTAGAGACACAACTGGGTCACTCAGCTGCGATTGACATACAGCATCGTACATAACCACAGGTCCCCTCGCGTCACTGCGAGTCGTACCTGATAGACGTGGCAGAACCAGCAGACCCTCTTCTCGTTCATGATAAACTGCACTTTACAAGCTAGCAACATCGAAATTCAGCACGGACATGCAGCCTGTCAGATACACTATGTGTTTATATGTCAGTGTGTGTGTGTGTGTGTGTGTTTTAGGTGTGTGGTTAGCAGGCAGAAAGCCAGCGTGACCCAACTTCAGCTTTTCAGCTTTAGTGCGGGGCTGCAGACAGCTGTGCCACACAAACACGCTGCTGTGGATCACCGCGAGGGCCTTTTTTTTTATTTAGGTCACATTCTGTGCTTCAGCGGCCAACAGAAGGGATCTCTGTCAGCGCCGATGAATACCTTTATAGTTGGACGCGGCCCACTTTTTCTAAGTGCCCTGCAAGAAAACGGACACAGTGTGTGGAATCTGTGTGGTGTGCAGCGCGGGCTTTGTGCGGGGCTCGCTCGGCTCGGCTCTTGTGAGCATATTGCAGACGGCTTGTGGGGGATTTTTTTTTTGCCGCTGTGTGCTTTTGTCATTTTCACTCCCAAACAATACAAAGTGATGTATTGGCCTCATTCTCCTGCAGAGTGATTGGAGCCTCTGGTTTAGTACAGAAAGGAGATACATGAATAATTTCCCCCAATTTTTCATTTACTCCGGCGGCCAGTTTACGGCTGTGTCACAGACAATAATAAATCTGACTCGCTCGATATTCCTGCACATAAATATATAGTCCCCCACACACCCTGTGCCCTACGCAGTGTCCTCTAGATATGTAAAGAAGTGACATAATATATCGTTGCACTGCTCTGTCTCCCTCATGGTCTTTTGTTATGTTTCCCACAGTTGCCTTTTGCTAGTGCAAAATATAAATCGAGGTAATGAATTCCCGGCGCAGGCTTCGGCCACAGTGCTGTCACATGGGCTGCACCGGGGTGTTTTTTGGGCTCCTATTATTATTGTCTTGTTAGCCTCAACTCAAGTCCATAGGAAATGTTGTGGGTTCAGCAAGCTATAGCCAGCCCCAGATGGGTATGGAAGGCAGTTTAAGGGGCACTGATGGATGCCATTGTTTTCATGTCACCGTGTAAGGGAAAGGTCGTTTATTGCCACTTGTGCTCGACCGGGCCCGGGGAGCTGTCAGCTGGGTTTTACCGGCCAATTAGTTTAGCCTGTAGATAAGAAGTGGAGGTATACAGGGAGGGGGAAGGGAGCAGGCTGTGATCATTTGATATTTCTATGTGGTGGTGCTGAAATAAAATAGGGGGGGGGGGGGCATTTGTGTACACTGAGCACATGCACTGAAACGCAAAAATAAATAAGCTTTACCGTTCTGTTCAATCAATCAATCTTTATTTCCATAGCACATTTAAAACAACCTAGATTGACCAAAGTGCTCTACAAAAACACAACAAATAAAATAACATATAGAATGAAACACAATGAATAGGAGCATGAATAAATAAATAAATAAATGTCAAGCTCAAATTGTATTAAAAGCCAGAGCAAAGAGCAAAGATTTGATGTTTTCGATGGACTGAGTTCTTCTACAATTCTACAATTCACTCAGCAGACACTTTTATCCAAACCGACGTACATCAGAGAGTAAGAACAACACAAGCAAGGATCTAGAAAAAAGGGAACAATGTGAGTAAGAGCAAACGATCAGCTTTGAGTCTGATTGGACACACAGGTGCTGACAGGAAGTGACCAGAGGCAAAGCACAACATTGAGGGCAGTTCTTGAGAGCTCTAATCAGTATAGAAACCATCTTATAAGTCGTCATTATCAAACAAAAACCATCGTCATTACCATCATCATCAATAATATGGAGACCATCATCATTAAGTTAGTAGGTATTCATGAAAGAGCTGGGTCTTTAGCTTTTTCTTAAAGGTGCAGAGGGACTCTGCAGATCACATGGAGTTTGGAAGTTCATTCCACCACCGGGGGGCGACAGAGGAGAAGAGTCTAGTCAGAGACTTAGGACCCTGTTGTGAAGGTTGGATCAGACGCCTTTCATTGGCAGAGCGTAGAGGGGGAGGGAGTGTTCTTATATTAACAGGTAGACTGTTCCACTGTTACATCATCTGTTCAATCAAATCACCGACTAAAAGGTCTCTGCAGAGGATTTCTGTGCATTACTAACTCCAATCTCTCATCATATTATTTGTTGAGTAAGGCTTCATTTCTAAAAAAAAGTGCCCTTGAACAAACATAGAAAAAACACTCGAGCTGGAAATAGACTTGAACTCTTCGTGGTACATCTTCCTCGTTTGTTTCTCTATAAACGGACACTTTGTTTGTCTGAGAGAGAACAGAGAAGCGAGAGGGAGAGGAAGCTTGAGGACAGATTTCGGATGTCAGGGACCAGATGCCAACTGGATGCTATATTTAGAGATCCTTCTTCTGAAGTTTCTTTGAAGGACAAAAATAAAGAATAGGTCCAAGCCCTGTCAACAAGTTTTTTTCCGCATCTCTTCGAAGGAGTGCCAAGAAGCATCTTCTTCAAAATGAAAGCAGGAGCCGACCACAACAATGTTCTTTGAGTGTATGCAAATGTGAGATATTTATAATTCTCCTCTCTCTCTTTTTGTTTGTTTGTCTCTTCTTCCTCATTGCTGTGTGTTTTCTTTGAAGAGCTAGTTTTTGCGGCCTGTGTGGACTTCCTTGCGGCAACAGTTTGGATGTGCACATCGACCCGGCCGCCATGACGATGAAAGGCCTGTCCGGCAGCCGCAGTCACCACGCGGTGACCTGCGACCCCTCCTATGACTCCATGACCTTGGGGCACCCTGATCGCCGGTCCTACTTCCTCAACCCGGGCGATGCTCATCCCGGCGACCACCCGTGCTACACCCAGCGCCCCAACTCCTTCCAGTCCGAGTGCAGCGCCTACCCCGACCTGGCCAGCTGCACCTTTCCCCGTAGACATTACGGCTCTCACCACGAGCTGAAAGACGAGTGCAGCGCTCTGGTGCCTTACACGGGGGGCGGTAAGGGGGCGGGCGGTGGAGGTGGGGGTGGAAACAACAACAACCGCATCCCCTCTAACCTGCTGGAGCAGTTTGAACTCCAGGCTCCGGTGCGGCGGGAAGGCTACCACACGCTGCAGTACAAGCGCACCGCGGTCGAACACCAACGCAGCGACAGCCCGGGTCGAATCCGCCATCTTGTCCACTCCGTCCAGAAGCTTTTCACCAAGTCGCACTCCCTAGAGGGGCCCTCAGGGTCCGCGGGGGGAGGCGGCAGCGGGAGGATGAACGGCAGCAAATCCAGTCCGGACGACCCGCCGTCCTCCTCCGGCACCCTGAAGCACAGCAAGCGCAGCAAGAGCAAAGACCGCTCCAGGTCGGAGCCCAAGATGCGATCGGCCATCTCGGGCTACTGGAGCTCCGACGACACGCTGGACCGCGAGGTGTGCCTCTATCACCACCACCACCACGGGGGCAGCAGCGGAGGCCTGCCCACCGGCGTCATGACGATGGGGCGCCACCCGGAAAAATCCCAGTCGCAGTACTTCATGGAGTCCTACAACACCATCAGCGCCCACTCTCTGAAGACGTCGCGGAGCAACAATGACGTGAAGTGCTCGACGTGCTCGGGGAGCGGTGGAGGGGGCGGGGCCATGCCGCTGGTGGGCCCACTGGACGCCCAGATGCAGCTGAAGAAGAGCTCGTGGTCGTCGACTCTGACGGTGAGCAGAGCACGAGAGGTCTACCAGAAGGCCTCAGTCAACCTAGATAAAGCTCTAGTGAAAGCCGAGCAGGGACGCACCTGCCACTTCCTTCAGGTAGGACCGTTGCTACAGCTCCGCCCTCTCCAGTGTCGTGCTTCATGCAAACCAAGCGATGCACGCCTCCACCTCCATGCTTTCTGTATGTCAGCATGCATCAGTGTTGCTGTGTGTGTGTGTGTGTGTGCGCGCTGCATCCACTCAATCCCCTTGTTTACTCGACGTTTCTCTCCCTCGCATCATCACGCAGCAGATTTCAAAATCATCACTTCCTGTTGTTCTGACTTTGTTTCCATATGCATGTGAAAAAAATCCATCTGTAAGCATGTCAATAAATGTGTTCAGTGTCAGATAGCATGCTTAGCTTTCACTTTTTACTTAAAAAGAAAAGCATGCCTAACGTGTTGTGTGTTCATGTATCCTGTGACAGAATGTGTTTCCTACAAGAGGAAGAGCACAGCATAAGGAGACCAGAAATGCCCAACTTTTCTATTAGCAGGGCGTAGATGTTATTTCAGAATCAGAATCAGAATCAGATTTATTGGCCAGGTATGCTTACACACACACAAGGAATTTAACTTGGGTGAACTGTGCTCTCTTATGTACAGGTACAACATTAAACATCAACAATAAACATAATAAGAAAAGACAAAATATGAAACAGTGCAGTGGTGAATAGTGCAAAAGATGCTGAAGTAACATGGTAAGTAAAATGCAGTTATGTGACATATTAGATGTCATATTGACACATGGAACAGAGGTAGTGCAGCTGCTGAGGATGTCTCGCTGCTGGTCGTAGCGGTGAGTGATGATATGTTTGAGTGTGTGTAGCTTATTAACGGAGCGTGAGTATGGTGCTATGATGAGATCGGAGAGCCAGCGTTCATTCAAAAGGACACAATGCAGACATGCAAACTCAGCTTATACTGCTCCTTTTTATGGAAATGCTAAATTTCAGATTGCATACATTTCCTTATATAACGGAGTGAGCTGTAAGTACGAGCCTGAGGAAAGAAAATGGGGGACAAGTTTGTGAGAATAGAAGAAATTGTGTGTATTTGTGTTGTGAGAAAAGGACCTAAAGATGGAAAATAAGGGCAAAAGAGGAGAGGCGGGGAAGGAAGACAGCAAAGAAGGGAAGGAGCACAAAAGACAGAGAGAGAAAAGTTCTAGTGTGGCCGCTCGGAAAAAAACAGAGCGAGCAGATCAAGGAAAGATTTTGTCGCTGCAGCGCGGCAACATTTCTCCCAGGGTGTTGGAGCCATCGTTTTCTCTTTCCTTTAAAAGGAGAGACAGAAGGGAAAAACTGGCTTTCAAGGAGAGACAGCAGCCTGACAAGGATTTTAGAATCCTTTCAACAGAAAGATGCTTTTTCTTTTTGCTTCTCCTGCAGGTTTTTATGAATCCTGATATCTGCTGTTAAACGTGTTCATGCGTACAGTGAAGGAAGTGACTGCTTAACCTTTTCACTGGGTTAGAACATTTTAAATACACTGCTCTTTCCTGTTGTAGTTAATCGGGTCAAAAGGCAGGACTTCATTCATTCCTTTATGGTTTTTTTTCTCTATTATTACGAGTCCTTTTGACATCACCCCAGAGCGCTCTCTCTCCCCGTATGTTCACACAGTGTGGTCGCTGCCCTGACATCAGACAGCTTGGTTTCCTAGTTACGCCGCCGTCTGTTGAATGATTCTGCTGCCCTTTTTTTTTCTCTCTCTCTCTCTCCCTGCTCTGTATCTCATTTCTTTCACTTTCAGAGCTGGTGCCCTAACAGCCTCTCACATCGGGGACTGCGGTGGTTGTTCTGCACAAAACCCCCCTTTGTTTCCCCTCTCTCTCTCTCTCTCTCTCTCTCTCTTTGACTCTCTCTCTCTTTGGCAGATAGCTTTACCTCTTTTTTTATTTTTTACCTTCATTAGTGTGTGTGAAAAGTCAGGAGAGCAGAGCAGACAGGCGAGGCTACTGCGAGGTTTTTTGTCAAAACCATTAATTCCCCCCCCCTCCGCGTTTGATATACCGCATGTAACAAGAGAGGAACAGGAAGGCCTCAGGCGCTCGCATGCTGATGGTATGATCAGGGCCGTGTAACCAACGTGTCATACAGGCGTTTATATATCTCACCTGGGTGGAACATTTTGCCGCCTGCAGGACGACCTGTGTCTGCTCCTCCTCTTTTTACCTCATCTCACCACCTCGTCTCTCTCCTCCCAGGTGCCCCAGGACGACTGGAGCGGTTTTTCTCCATTGGGAAAAGATGACGAGATCCCGTGCCGGCGGATGCGCAGCGGCAGCTACATCAAAGCCATGGCAGAGGACGACAGCGGCGACTCGGACTGCAGCCCCAAACCCTCGCCGAAGGTGCAGGCCCGAAGAGCCAGCTACCTGAAGGCCACACAGCCGTCGCTCACAGAGATGACCACGCTCAAGTGAGTGCACCCTGAACACACCGATGACGTGTGTGTGTGTTTGTGTGTGTGTGTGTGTGTGTGTGAGATAGTGTATGCAGTGTGAGTACAGAGTGTGGAGAGCGTACATGCGTCTGAACGTCATGTTCAAGCATTCACTCCGATTCAATGAAAGAGAAAAGCTGACAGACAGAATGTGATGAAGTCGCTGTGACTGGAGCGTCTGCCCGGCAGCAGTGTGTGTGTGTGTGTGTGTGTGTGTGTGTGTGTGTGTGTGTGTGTGTGTGTGTGTGTGTGTGTGTGTGTGTGTGTGTGTGTGTGTGTGTGTGTGTGTGTGTGTGTGAGAGAGTCCCCGGACTCTCAGCGGTCACATGACCTTGTCTGTGTTACATGTTTACACCACAGCTCCACAGCCACACACATTAAACAAACTGATCCTTAATATAAAAAAAAAAAACACGATGCCTGTCCCTGCACTGAAAGTCTTGATGCAATGCATTGTGGGCCGGCAACATATTCTGCATATTTTCTCTCTTTCTCCCCAAAGCGATGCTTTGTTTTGAAAGATCTCAGATTATAAAAGCTGAGGGCCGTCATCTAAAGATTTTGTCTCGTTGCATCAGGCGATCCTCTAGTCAGCAGCATCTTTTTTTTTCACAGCTTGGGCTCATGCATTATTCAGCAGGACGGTTTCTGACACAGCAACATATCAAGCCTGCAATGAAGTCTTCACAACTTTAACTGGGAAACGAGTTAAAGACTGGAGATCAAACATGAAGCACAGTGTGCAGCACTCAAAGACCTCATGTCTCTTTTTGAGATGTGTTAATCAGGATAGCGTAAAGTTAGGATTCATACAATCAGGGCCGTTAGTTTAAGCTTAAAGGGATACTTGTTGAAACATGACTCTGTATTCACATTGGGTCATATATGTAGCAGAAATGTGAAATACATTTTGAAGTTGGTTCATGTGGATGAAAGACACCAAATCCCAGAATTCACAGCACCGCAGGCCACGCCCACTAAGGTCAGGTTTTCAGACATATTTACTTCAACACCTGCGGCCGTTTCCTCAACTGATTCGCCATTATCAGCTTTCTCCACAGAGCCTGTTAGCATAGCAATATGGCGAACGTTAAGTTTCGATTCTGGGAGTGAGTTCCCACCCACTGATCTGTGATTGGTCTGTATCTGTATCACTGACGATCTTATTGGCTCGTTTTAGAATCGCCTGTTCAGACCATAGACTGTAAATATTAGACACAGTCTGCAGGGATGTGTGAGGTCCACCTTCCATCATTCAGATTCAGACTTCAGTCTTATCAAATTTGATACAAACAAATCAGAATCAGAATCAGAATCAGAATCAGAATCAGAATCAGAATCAGAATCAGAATCAGAATCAGAATCAGAATCTGGGTTTATTGCCAAGTACATTTACACATAAAGGAATTTGACTTGGTGTATTGGTGCTAAACAATTAACAAGGAAATAAAGCAGAACTAGCAACAACTTAAATAATACAGAATAAGAAGATATTACAATATATAAAATATGATTTAAAAATATAAAATATAAAATATAAAATATAAAATATAAATATAAAATATAAAATATAAAATATAAATATAAAATATAAAATATAAAATATAAAATATAAATATAAAATATAAAATATAAAATTAAAATTAAAATTAAAATTAAAAATTAAAAACACAGAATGTCAAAAGGTGTAATGTAGGAGTTGTGCAGTGGACAAATGAAACGACTTCTAGAAATGTCCTCTCATTAGAAAAATAACCACATATGTCGTCCCAACATTTTCAAAAACCTGCTCACAACCAAACTGGCTTCATTTAATATGATAATATTTCCCATCACACTGCGGGGAGACAGCGTGAAAGACTTCTGACAGTCTGCTGCTGCAGCATGCTCTGCTGTGACTGATTAGCTGTGTAATACACAGAGATGAGAGGAACATTCTTATCAGCTGCACAAACACAAAGCGCACAAACACACACCCCGCTTATGTAAGTGCAAAGTGGCACAGCTCGGGGGGCCCTGCTAATGATTTGTCCTGGGGAACGCCATCATCGCCTGATGGAACCCGGTGGAACCAAACCAAGCAGCAGCTCTGCACTTTGGAGACAGAGAGTGAAGGCAGGGCAGCTGACATCTTGTTTTCTAACTGTGGCACATGTCTGCGTCACATGTGCAGTGATCAAATAATCAGCTTTTGTTCTTCCGTATGTTTCAGGGCTCATTCTGTGTTCTTCATAAGTGAGGAATTGCTTCTGAGAAGTTGTGGGATTTGTTGTCTCTCACCCCGTGCTGCCCTCACTAACCTTATTAAAACACAGCACTCTGATGAAGCGTGTGTTTGAGTGGCTGGGATTATTCTTGGCTGACAAACAAGCTGCAGAAGAAATTGACATCCTTTCTAGTTGGGCTCAGTCACAAACCGGCACTCTCTCTCTTTTTCTCGCTGCAAGTTCATTTCTTCTGGCCTAGATTTTATTGTGTTTATTTTGTTGTGGCTCTGCGAGAACAGACGTCCTCAATAAGAGGTGGCAGTAATCACAACTCGGTCCTTTCCTCCAACCAGATGTCTCTGAAGGCTTCAGTTCAAACAGAGAAACAAAGAAGAGGGGGAGGAGGAGAATAATGAAACTGAAAGTTGAAGTTGGGGGGCGCTGGTGGTGCAGTGGTTAGTATGGAGGCTGTAGTCTTCCAAGCAGGCGGTCACAGGTTCAGATCTGACCTGTGGCTCCTTTCCTGCATGTCATTCTCCACTCCTCTCTCACCCATTTCTGACTCTATCCTCTGTCCTATCTCTCAAATGAAAAGCCCAAAAATAAATCTTTAAAAAATTAAAATTAAAAAAGTTGGACAGAAAAGTAGATCTCCATCGAGGAGGCAGGAGGAACGGTGTGACAGGGGAGACGAGGGGAGAGCAAACAAGGGGACAAATTGAGGTGATTGAGTTTAGGAAGAAGAAGAAGAACGAGACGAGGAAGAAAAAAACATCCAGGTCAACATGCAGCAGGAATCAAACCGCTTTAGTCAGTCCTGATTTCTGACTGAAATGTGTTCATTTATGTGGCTTGTTCCGTTCATGGTCACCCTGGGATTGAACTCCCCCCCCACCCCCGCTTTAGGTGGTCCTGATTACAGGCCGCTCTGCCACTAAAGACATCGTGGTGCTGCCTGTAATCAGGCCCACGGGGGAAATCCAGGGGATGTTGAATCGGGGACAATGTGATTGGTAGATTCTGAGTCTTCCCTGACTTGATTACATTGTTCATCATGTGCGGCCACAGACTCTGCGTAGCTGACTGAGATGATTCAGACTGCAGGAATCAGGTCACACATTCTTTTTTCTTGGGTTGAATAATGAACCTAATGATTACAGTAAACAACCTTTAAAGAGTATGGAGTAAAAACCTGACCGATGAATCAGCAAGCCGATAATGTCGGCC
>NC_089214.1:2160013-2190013 GCF_963930695.1 Labrus bergylta | reverse complement strand
ACAGACATCATGCTGCGTTCAGGTGCTCCTTGGATGGTCTGGGTTTCCTAGTACTTCTGACTTCAGTGTGTTTTCAGTTCAGAGAGTCTGAATGTGGCAACAAAAAACAGTTAAAATGTGTAGAAATGACTGACAGCCGAGTGATCAACATGGGAGTATATCCAGCATTATCAGAATCAGAATCAGAATCTGGGTTTATTGCCAAGTACATTTACACATACAAGGAATTTGACTTGGTGTGTTGGTGCAAAACAATTAACAAGGAAATAAAGCAGAACTAACAACAACTTAAATAATACAGAATAAGAAGATATTACAATATATAAAATAGAATTTAAAAATATAAAAACTTAAAAACACAAAATGTACAAAAAGGTGCGATGTAGGAGCTTCCCGTCTTACATGTAACATAACATGGACACATAATGGAGATGTGCTGTAGCATCCTTAGCGGTGATGTGCTCGACTCAGAGTGCAGACACACAATGTTCATGAGAGAAGAAGCTCTTATGGACACACTTCAACAAGTATTATACAACCACACTCTCTCTTTCTCTCTCTGCCATCACAGATATGAACCAGGGCTGTTAAACTATTCAAATGTTTAAGCGCCACAGTCGCTAAATTTCACTAATTAATCATCTTTTTAACTCGTTTATCCTGACGTTACTATTGGCTCGCTGACTTCTTGCCGGGTAAACAGTCACACAGCTTTTTACAGTTTTTTCTCGACGATAGAGACGCTTCTGTACAGATGCTCACGTGCACACACACACACACACACACACACACACACACACACACACACACACACACACACACTTGCATTCATTCAGTTCACAGGAAAAGAGTCTGGTAGCCCAAGTGAGAAGTGAGAACGTTGTTCTGGTGAATATTGCATGATGTTTCACGGGGACGGTTCAGGAAGCTTCTCCAGAATGTAAAAAAAACAGCCTGCACTTCTATGGCTTTCTTCTGCAAGACGCCCCTGCATCACACACACACACACACACACACACACACACACACACACACACACACACACACACACACACACACACACACACACACACACACACACACACACACACTTGCATTCATTCAGTTCACGGGAAAAGAGTCTGGTAGCCCAAGTGAGAAGTGAGAACGTTGTTCTGGTGAATATTGCATGATGTTTCACGGGGACGGTTCAGGAAGCTTCTCCAGAATGTAAAAAAAACAGCCTGCACTTCTATGGCTTTCTTCTGCAAGACGCCCCTGCATCACACACACACACACACACACACACACACACACACACACACACACACACACACACACACACACACACACACACACACACACACACGATGGAGGGAGATCTCTCCAGTTTGCCCACTGCGCTGCTCCAGCTCCATTATTATTGATGGTCTTTTAATCCTGAGGAAGAGGAGACTGAAGAAAGAGGCTCTCCTTTGATCTCTTCTCTTTGAACGTCAAGAGGCTGCTGTTGCCTTCCTCGGAGCCCACTCACACCGACACACACACACACACACACACACACACACACACACACACACACACACACACACACACACACACACACACACACACACACACACACACCCTTACACACTCATAATACTGTTGCGTTGGACAGACATGTTGGCCTGGACGTCACTTCCTTTGGGTCGATGCAACAAAATCTGTAGCAGATTCTCTTTCTAACGCTCGGGACAATCCACAGCGATCGCTTAATGTGAGAAATTATTATATTAGGATCAGTCCCTTGAGGTGTATCACCTCGTTTTCAAGGGGGTCCCAAACATATATTTACAAAGACACAGGTACAACACAGCAATACAAAACATAAAAAACATAACACACTACAAACGAAACAAACAAAGTAATACATACAGCAGAAAACAACAACAACAAAACAAGGGACAACACAGAACAGATTCAACAATAAGAAACAACAATTACAACTCTAGACTAGACACCTTAGAGGAGAGAGATTCAGTCTATACACAGAGAAATAAACAAACAGTGCTGACGCTACTGAAAACAAACACAATCAGTTTGATAAGTGGAACGATGACGAGGAATGGAGATTTAAAGGTAACTTATTCCAATCAGAAGGAGAACAAAACATAAAAGCTTTTTTTTACCAACTTCCTTTGAAACAAAGGGAACTGTGAAGAGAGTCTGATCAGAACTTCTGAGAGAATAACTTTAATACAGTAATGTGAGGAAGTGTGAGTCGTAATAAAGATCCAATCTTAACGTCCCCCGATCTGCTCGGAGATCGTCAGGGAATAATCACGAGAGACGAGGGACACCTATAATGCATCTGACAGTCTGACCTCCAGCTCCCACTGAAGAAAACAAAACCCAGACATATCTTCACCCAAACTCTCACAAATTGAACCACCGGCTCCGTTGTTTACGAGAGGTCATGTGAGGTGGTGCGTTCCTCAATACATGACCACATCTTGTACTGTGAACATGTTCAAGATCACAGAGAAGAATATTTGTTAAGATTCTCCTGATGAGTGTGACGCTGTCGGGTAGGATTTTGAAACGCCTGCAGTGTGAGTCCCAACACTCCCTCCAATCACAGTGTGCAGAACATCACTACAGGCTAGAATAAAAAGCTGTCCAACAGTGCCCCCAGGGGCTCAGTGTAACACAGCACTGCACCTCTGCCAGCTCCTGGAGTAAGGACGCTTCCTACTGTTTGTAAGTGGGAGGATAAAAAAAGACAGTTTGACCCAATTAACAACAATGGCTGCCATCACTGGATTTTTCCAGTAGTTCTTGTGAGAATAAATAACTTTTTTTTATTTCCCTGCATGCTGAATATGAGCAACAGGGAGACACACCATTGAAGTCTGGCTGGATCCACATCAAGCCATAAAGCACTCATCCAGACCTCCCTTCACACCTTCCCCCGGCGGCCCACGCAGATTCACAACAGCAAGCGCTTAAAATGTGATTTTCATATGTCAGGGTGACTCGTGTTCTAAAAGCAAAAGGAAAATGCCACCCTGAGGCCTTCTGGGTGCTCTCTTGAGAAGGTCCCCCACTCTCTAATGGCACACTCACACTAGGCCCAGTTGTCCTGTACCGTGCGTAAGCATGATTGCCCCCCCTCCCCCCTCCTCATTCCCCCTCTGGCCTGCACTCACACTGCTCCAGGACTAACCGGGTCTGAGCACAGTTAACTACTGTAAGACATTGAAGGATGCATCGGCTACTTTCAAGGAATGTACATACAGGCCCCTGGAGCAGAAGTCACGGAATAAACCACTTGAGCAGGAGACACGATAAACAAAGAGAACATTTAGATCTTTATCTCATAATTATGACTTTATTATCTCATAATTTAAACCTTTATTATCTCGTAATTATGACTTTTTTATCTCATAATTTCTACCTTTTATCTCATAATTATGACTTTATTATCTCATAATTTCGACCTTTATTATCTCGTAATTATGACTTTATTATCTCATAATTATGACTTTATTATCTCATAATTATGACTTTATTATCTCATAATTTCGAATCTCGAAATTTTAAAATCTCAACAAAGCCAAGTTTTCATTTTAATTTTAACATTTATAATTTAACATTGGCCGAAATGGGCTTCCATACAGAACATTCCGGCAGTTCTTCATAATAATCCCTAAATGTCTTGGTCTTGATCCCTATTGACTGTCTTGGTCTTGGTCTTGGTCTTGGTGCACCCTGGTCTCGGGCTTGTCTTGGTCTCTGTTAGTGTGGTTCTTGATTACAGCACTAAGTCACTGTAAGCAGTGAGGAGATCGACCTTCCTCTTGGATTAAAAACATCCCTTTAGTGCTCCATGGTGCTTTATATCATATCATGTTTTTAAAAATGTATTTGTTTTTAAATGAGTTCTTTTTGAACTGATTCAGTTGGAAAGCTGTTTTAAAAACAGCAGGTAGAAGAAGGTGAAGCATTGCAGTAAAGTTTGACACTGCCTGGCTGTGAGCTGCTGAATGGGCTCTAAAGTGTGTTTGGTGAGGTGGGAGTGGGGGGGGGGGGAGAGGGGGGTGGAATCAAGGCGCGTCCTGACATAAGATCCAATACCGTCAGAGTGGAGACGGGAGAGAGGGGAAGGAGGTCTCACAGCTGATCCGGACTCTGGTGTGTTTCGGACTCGCAGCGGTCTCATGACGATCCTTCAGTGTTTGTTCGGCGCGCTGCTCGGCATGTGTGACTACTGGAGAAGACTTTGTGAGTAGAAAAACCCGCTGCAGTGCATGTTTCCCTGGCTGTTTGAGAAGGAGGCAAGGGGGGGGGGGACTGATGGCGAGCTGCCGCTACAGTCAACTTAGCTGATGGTGCCTTCAAATAAAAGCGTCTGATGTGAAGGGGAGCAACAAGTAGCGGGATTGCTCTGACAAAATCTTGCTAAGCACATTGTTATTGTAGTACCTCCTAGAATAGTCTTTAAAAAACGGAAATAGCTATTCAGAGCATAAAGAAAGAGCCCGACTCAGAGTCAGGGGAAAGTGAAATTTGAAGTGCGTCACTGACTTTTACTTTGAAACGCTAAGCGGAAGTTGTGTATTCTTGTGAGATTGCGCTTTACATGCACACACTCAGCGCCCAGCCCATGCTTTCTGCTTATTCATGCTGGACGTGAAAAATGGAGGAAAAGTGTGAAGTTGTTGATTTTAAAAGATGAGAATAAAATCAGGTGACTGCCTCATTAAAGAAGTTTATTTACAGAACAACATTCAAACATGAGGCAGCTACAGAGTGAAAAACAAACAAATATGAGAATTAAAGGACACATGATGTAGACATGCTCCCTTTGAAATGATCTTAATAAAGTATTTTATATGTTTCTATTTGAATTCCTGCACTTATAACACTTTTCTAAACATAGCACAGGCAGCGCTAGAGACTACTGACACCAACAGCAATCAAATATATTAAAAGTAAAGAGTTAAAAAAAATAATTAAAACGTAAATTAAAACTAATAGTTAAAATAATAAAATAGTAAAAAGAGAGAGAGAGAGAGTAGAAATAAAAAAAAGCACTTAAAATATTGATGATAGTGATTAATAAAAGATAAATTAAACAATAAAAAATCCTTTAAATGAATATAAAAAAAAAAAATCACTTTTGAATCTCGTCCAATCACTGAATTGTATCCACTCCTAAACTCACCTGCTGCGCTGTCATTGGCTGAAAGGAAACACACCAGCTCCCCCGCCCAAAAAACACCACGAGTCAACCAGAACAGTAAAATCCAGTCAGAGGACAGAGTCTCTGCAGACACAGTCACCACCACACATGTACGGAGGCCCAGAAGGGACGATGGAGCAGCTTCACTTCAGGATAAATATGTATTTTATTTTGAAGGAACAAGCTGCTGACTCTATCTCTAATGGTGACATACAGATAATTAGGAGGAAAGAAAGGATTCCATCATGAAACTAATAAAGTGCTGGATTTAAAAAAATGTTTAGGACAAAGTCAATAAAACTTCATTTAATTCAGATTGGAGTCATAAATGTCACCAACACGTTCTTACTCTGTAAAACCGAGTCCTGAAACTGGCCGTCTCAAACGGTGTTTTCCCTCCAAACTGGACCCCCTAGCAGCTGACGTGCTGTTTGCTCGCCATGCACCGGGAAATGCTGAACACCTTCCAGCTCCGGGTTTATTTTGGTCTCATATCCCTGATGGGAGGACGACAGGTGTGGCCCGCATCCCACAGAGCAAAGACCTGGCACAGCATCACAACACAGCACAGCGCTCTGCGGGGTGCGGATATTTAGGTCACACTCAGCCCCCCCCCCCCCCCCCAACTCAGGAAGTCCAGATCATCTCACAGGGCGGTTGCAGAAAAATGCTGAGCCCCGCACAGCCTTATGGGAAAAGATATCACAGGTGCCACTTACCTGTTTGAGGCCATGCCATGGTTAATGAAGGGCCCCCCCTTACACCCCCCACCCCCCCCACCCCCGTAACGAGCAGTCTGTGTTTCAGTGACTCAGACGCTCTCTGCAGCTCGTGCTCGGGAAACGATGCCAGCTATGTCGCTCGCCCGCTCACCTCCGAGCTTTAAGCTTTCTATTCTAGGACGAGGCTCCGCGGCCCTCCTGAGCACAACATGCCAGCAACACACACACACACACACACACACACACACACACACACAAACACACACACACACACACACACACACTCTGTGATCCAAGTAGGCCACAGTCATATCATATTATATTATTTAAAGTCCACGAGGAAGGCTGCTTAATAACCACGCTATAAATAATTATTTAGCGACTTGTTGTTCTTTATTATTCATAATTAGACTTTTTGTCATATTTAAAGGGCGGCCCGGTGGTGCAGTGGTTCCTGGTTAGAATCCCCGTCTGACAGGAGCCTCTCTCTGTGTGGAGTCTGCATGTTCTCCCTGTGCATGTGTGGGTTCTCTCCGGTTTCCTCTCACAGTCCAAAGACATGCTCGTTAGATTAACTGGAGACTCTCTGAATGTGAGTGTGGCTGGTTGTCTGTCTCTACATGTCAGCCCTGTGATTGGCTGGTGAACAGTCCAGGGTGTAACCCCGCCTCTCGTCCAATGACACCTGGGATCGCCTCGAGTCCACCGTGACCCCGAAATGTAAAAGTGGTATAGATGATGGATGGATGATAATCCTAGTTTTCACAGTGGATAGAGAAGGAAATCGGGATGAGAGACTCGGGAATCAAATACGGGAAAGGAGCCACAGGTCGGGCTTGAACCCGGGCCGCCCGCCTGCTTTCTTGGTTAAACCTGAAGGATTCTTTCACTCAGATTAATTTATTGTTCCAACCTCTCACTAGTGGTCAGAGCCCCCCCGAAAATGTTTTATCTTTTCAAGGACAAACTCACAAAACTACATGAACCATGTTTTCATTTTAAGAGCCTCCTTATTATTTAGAGACAGCACAGTAGAGAGAGAGAGAGAGAGGAACGAGATGCAGGAAAGAAGCCACAGGTCGGATTCGAACCCAAGCCGCCCGCTCGGGAGTACTTAAGCCTCTGTACACTAACCACTAGTCTACCGCCCCCCCTTAATGCCTGCCTTTGAATTTATATATATAGATGTATTTAATGTATGTAAACAGTGTTGGTAAAACTTTAAGGAATAACTGTTCCAAGCGGCTGAACACATTTTAAAAATTAATTAATGAAGTATTTTAGTTCAAATTGGAAAATGTTTGAACTCAACTACTCCATTAATCATTTTCCTCCTGGCGTGACGTTTATGCACAGATCTTTGTATGAATTATTAAAACTCTCATAGAGACTTTTACAGAATCATCAGTAAAACCATTTGATGAAAGGTTAAAGAAATAGTTCCACATGTTGGGGGAGTAAATCATTGTCTTAATAATAATTATCTAATGAAATATGAAACTTAAATACAGCCTTCATCAAACTGTTTTTCTTTTTAATTCCATGTGTCACCACTAGAGGGAGCTCCGTCTCCACTGGTAGAATCAGTCCCGCTCAGCGTCTCATGTTTTCCTCTCAGCAGTGGCCGCTTCACATTTGGAGACCACTCGCAAGTTTTATCTTGTGTTCCTGCTGTCAGACACAGATTTTCAGGCACATGTTGAATCTTATCTTAGCCGTCCACTGCGTGTGTGTGCGCGCGCGCGTGTGTGTGTGTGTGTGTGTGTGCGCGTGTGCGTGTGCGCGGCGTGTGTGTGTCTCTAAATTACAGAAAGTGAGATACTGTATCTGTGATGTGCCCGAGAGACATGGAGGATCAAACAATGTTCACTTAGGAATTTTTTGCTTTGAGCTCCATCAATCCCTCCCTGCCTGGTCTGCTCACACACACACACACACACACACACACACACACACAGTGCTCTTGTTTCCTGCTCTGGTGTTAATTACAGGGACAGATAAAGCCCTGCCTTAGCATCCAATGTGGCAGCAATGGGGAGATGCACCTGTGTGTCAGTGGATCAAAGGTGCCGTCCTTCAAGGTGGAATTATGATACAAAGAGGGAGGATGTAAATTAAACAGTGCTGCGGTGAGGTGTCATCTGTCTCGCTCATTTTTCTCTGTTTCTCCCTCACTGCTGTCACGCTTTGAAGGTACGAGAAGGTGTGTTTGACAGGAAGCGAGGGGCTGGGTCGAGGCATGTGGTGACACACACACTCACACACACACACACACACACACACACATGTGGAATATTAAAAAGGAGGAATAGAGCAGTTGTGGTTTCAAGAGGGAGTGTGTGTGTGTGTGTGTGTGTGTGTGTGTGTGTGTGTGTGTGTGTGTGTGTGTGTGTGTGTGTGTGTGTGTGTGTGTGCAGCTGCAGGGATCATCTCCATGTGGGTAAACTGTGATTTGGGCGATCTCTCTTCCTGGAGGAGATAAATCTTCACCATGCTGGTGGTGTGTGTGTGTGTGTGTGTGTGTGTGTGTGTGTGTGTGTGTGTGTGTGTCAACCGCTCAGTAATTACTTCATCCTGTCACGACTGTCTGAGAATGCAAAGCCAGTGGGAACTTGCTCTGTCGCTCTTTTCTTTCTTTTCTCTGACGTGAGGAGGAAAAAAACCACTCAGCATCTCGTTCAGACGGCTCAGTGTCAGATCAGGAGTGTTAATAATCATGATGAGCAGATGCAGAGAAATTTAATTTTGGTGGATTCTCTACCTGTTAGTCCTGCTTTTACAGATTTGATTTAAACTTCCTGCTCAGCTTTCTTCGTCTTCTTCTCAGCGTGCTGTGATGTCACATTTCATTTGCTACCGCACTCGCTCTACTGATTGTCTATTGCTCCAAGTCCCGTAATTCTTTGATCCTGACCTGTCTTTATTGTTTTATTTGTATCTCGACATCATTGTAAATGAGGGAAAACTCAATGATTTTCGAGGCTTAAAGGCTTCATATGTGATTTTTCACACTTAAATATATAAATCAAGTATATCCTCTGAAAATAACTCTGTGAGTCATGACTGTCTACAATGGGTGTAACACCCGAGTCCCACTGTCTGTGATGTTTTCAGAGTTTTCAGAGTCCTATCTTCACTTTGTTTACATCGCCAGGACGGCCGGCTGACTCCTCCCCTCGTGTATAAAAGTTGTTTAATTGAGGGACTAGAGAAAAGAAGAATAACATACTGTACTCACTGCTTAACTGTGTTTCTAGATCACGCTCATTTCAGGGTAAATTTACATGCAGTGTGAAGATACCAGCATAATAAAGATCGCTAGCATTAGCATGCTAACACAACAATGCAGCGTGAGTTGTTTTGGTTTCATGCTGGTGCTCAAGGGCGACATCTGCTGGATCAAAACATCACATATAAAGACTTTAAACAAAGGTTTGAAATGAAATGAAATGGAATTTGAAATAATCTTTTTTTTTGTGATCCAGATGTGAGCATGGAAAAGGAATAAAAAACTTAACTTGCAATACGAAATCTTTCACTAGATGTCATCAGAGCGTCAGCTGCTCTGAAGCAGGACCTCCATCAGGCTGGCGTCCACACTGTGAGAGTTGAATGCGGCCCAAAATCATGTGTAACATGATGCAGTATAGCCTCCTCACTTGACTCTCACCTGTACGTACTTGCTGAATATTTGTGCACAAATTGCTGCATCATAGACTCGATCATCTGTAATGAGGGGGGTGAATTTCCATGACCTGAATCAGCGGCGATTCCTGCCTGGACACGCTCTGCAGCAGAATAAAAGTCAACAGGATAAATGTGCAGGAGAGCTGTTAGGTTGTTTTTAGGTTTACTTACGACTTAATTGGTCCCGGCCTGTTACGGCCTGGAATGCTTTGATTGCGGCCATTCAGGGAGGAAGAGCGGTGTTTGGATATCTTTTTGACACAGGAAGCGTAAAAGCAAGAGAGTTTCATTCATTCTCTCTCTCTTCTCGGTCTGAGAGGAGGAGCTGACACAAAGAATGGCTGCAGCAGAGGACCCCCTGCTGCTGCCCCCCCCCCCCCCCCCCTCACTCTGCAGAGAGAGAAAACATGCACCAGATACCTGCTTCAAAACAGGAGCTAACTTTCCCCCATGTGAGGATGCAGACAGCATGTTCAGCATGTCTGATCAAGCAGACGGGGGGCTCTATGTCACGTTGGTCCCACTCCACCCTTCTTGCCACTTCCTGTCTTGTGTTTTGGCATCAGGAGGTAGCAAAAGCCTTCGAGAAGGATTTCCTCAGTGTTGACTGTGGATGATCCTCATGGCTCCTGTGTGCTAAAGCTGGGCAAGGCAGGGCCCGCAAATGTAAAGCCCCCCCCCCCCCCCCCCCGAGTGAATAAAAAAACCCACTGAGGAGTTAAAACCTCCCCAACAACAAGCTGTGCTTCTTCTTTTGCTCCGCTCTCTCTCGGCAGAATGTTGAAAGTTTTTCGACTTTTCTTGACAGCATAATAGTGTGGTGGAGAGTTCATGTTGCTTTCACTGTTCAGGAAGTAAGGGGGGGGGGGGGGGGGGGGGGGGGTGTTGGAGTGACTCTGAGGAATGGAGCAGGGCTGTAAGTGGGTGGTTTGGGCCGTGCAGTGTGGGAGGCCAGGCCCCAGTGCAAATTAAAGACTTCTCTGTGAAAGTCCCAGACTCGGCTGCAGTAATGTGTGTGTGTGTGTGTGTGTGTGTGTGTGTGTGTGTGTGTGTGTGTGTGTGTGTGTGTGTGTGTGTGAGGGGAAGAGACCCAGCCCTGCCCCTCATTTTTTTTTTCATTTTCTTAACCAGTCATTAAAAATAAGCCACAGCTCAGCTCAGCCCCCCCGATACACACTGAGAGAGACAGCAAGAGGGAGAGAAAGAATGCATCTCGTCTTTCTCCTCCCTTTCTTTGAGCTTTGCTGCTTCACTAACCAAGTAAAACAGGGGAGGGAGGGGGAGGGGGGGGGGGCTGCGCTCAAGGGGGACCGATTCCACTCTGAGGATTTTTTTGAAGACCCCTCCCCCGTGTAAAGAGTTGTTTTTTTTGAGAGGAGAAAAGAGATGAATGGGCAAAGGAATGCAAGAGACAAACGAGAGCTCTCGGCAGGAGAGTGGGAATGTTGGAGAGACCATTGTCCCCCCCCCTCCACACACACACACACACACACACACACATGAGATTCTGCAGGGAGTGGATGTCAACACGTTGGAAGATGGGTGTGAAAAGTCACACCTGAGAGACAGATAGAGCTCTTTAGCATCCACTCACATATTCATATTGGACCCTGAGACGTGCTGTCTGCCTCGGCGGGCACACACAACACACACACACACACACACACACAGCCATGGTGCCTATAGCTGCCATCTCGTCTTTCCCTCCACCAGCCTCCACGCCTCCGACAGGATGTATAGGGTCAGAGGGTCAGGACTGGAAACCACAAAGACAGTATACGTCAGTGTAGCCTGGTTCTTGTTCCAAATCCCAAATCCCCCCCCCCTTTACTCCCTTCTGGTTCCTCCTACCTTTCTGTCTCCCCCTCTTTTTCCTCTTAACTTTCCACCTCTCTCTCTCTCTCTCTCTCTCTCTCTCTCTCTCTCTTTCTCTCTTTAACTCTCTCTGTCTCCCCCTCTCCCCCCCTCTCTCTCTCTCTCTCCATCCTCCCCCGTTCCCCCCTCTCATATAGGAGTCACAGAGAAACCTTACGTTTGGTTTTGGGCCCAGATGGTTTTAGCATGCCTCTGGCGGGGACGGATTAAGCCGTGAGTGTCTTCTTTCGCCTCCATGTGCAAGTGGTCAGAACAAAGAACGTCAAACAGAGGGGAGAGGGGGGGAAGGAATGCAGGAGAGGGAGAGGAGAGGGAGAGGGAGAGGAGAGAGAGAGGGAGAGGAGAGGAGAGAGAGAGGGAGAGGAGAGGAGCGAGAGAGAGAGGAGAGGGAGACTGTGAAACAACACCCGACGCTGATGTTCCACGGCATTCCTGGAAGAGTAAACTCTTGTTTTAAACAGATTTCCTGTTACTTTATGTGCCCAGTCATCTCATGATTCAGGGGCTGACTTCATGCCTCTTGAAGCGGTTTGTTACAAGCCAAGAAACCACAGAAGAAGAAAAAGTGAACTTTTGACCACATTCTGCTGCATTTATATGTAAATAGCAGCTGCAGCAACCAGTGATCCTTCATGTAACGACATGACATCTGCATTGTGTTTCAGTTCAGGCTAATTCCTGTGTGTGTGTGTGTGTGTGTGTGTGTGTGTGTGTGTGTGTGTGTGTGTGTGTGTGTGTGTGTGTGTGTGTGTGTGTGTGTGTGTGTGTGTGTGTGTGTGTGTGTGTGTGTGTGTGTGTGTGTGAGAGAGAGAGAGTGTCAGTGTGTGTGTGTGTGTGTGTGTGTGTGTGTGTGTGTCCAGCTGTGAATGTGTTTGTTACTTTCACTTCTTGAGGACACGTTGTGTGTGTGTGTTTGTGTGTTTGTGTGTTTGTGTGTTGTGTGTGTGTGTTTGTGTGTTGTTGTGTTTGTGTGTTTGTGTGTTTGTGTGTTGTTGTGTGTGTGTGTTTGTGTGTTGTTGTGTGTGTGTGTTTGTGTGTGTGTGTGTGTTTGTGTGTTGTTGTGTTCACACGTTGTTGATGCTCTCTCTCTTCTTCATCTGACGTTTAATCTCTGTGTGTTTTTTTTTTCTGACATCTCGACTCAAACAAGTTTCAAACTCTGACTGCTTCTTTACTCATCAGGCACCTATGAACACTCCATGACTCACACACCATGAGTGTGTTTATGAGAACGCCACGACCTGTCACAGTTACCCGTGCTGTCACTGCCGGCACATGCGATGTGTCACTCTGCTCGACTCTCTAAGGTCGCTGAGCGGTGCTGTGGGAAACGAGCGCAGTGAAAGCATGCGTGAGATGAGTGGGCGTGTTAGCTTTGGCGGTAATGCTCAGGTTTATGCCCCGCGAAGCAGCTGGAATGTACAGGAACCGAAGGAAACAGGACGGCAAACTTTATCCCCCTTTTGTCACTCCTCCCATTTCTCACCTCTCTCCTTTATCTCTCTCCCACTTCTCTGACTTTGCTCTCTTTTTTCCACCCCCTGCAGGCAGCTTCTTTAGGACAGAAACAAAAGGCTGATGTGTCTCTTCATGTGTTTTTTTTTTTAGAGTAGTCGGGGTAAAGCCCTTTGCCAAGGAGCAGCAGAGAACAATGGAAGCGGCCCGGAGCCGTCATAGGGCCGAGCTCATGAGAACCCCCCCCCCCCCCCTCAGAAGTCTTGAGGAGATTAGCTCGCATGCTTCACTTCTGTACAGGGAGGAACTCTGGGATTACATATTTATCCCAAATCCTGGATGATTATAGCAAACAGGTCATCAGAAGTCACCCAGCCGCTCTTTACAGAGTTGATGTAAACAAGAAACTCTGCAGTTAGAGTCGATGTTAGTTATTTTGAGATTTAAAAGGGATTAAAAAAATTCTCTGGGGTGTATTTTAAGAATGTTTCAAGAAGTTGCATCCCAGTTTAGGGTAACTTTTTAACCCGCTCGAGAGAGAGAGGCTGGTTCTCCAGGCTGCTTAAAACTGCTTTTAGTGTTAGTGCTGCAAACTCCTGGAACATTTTACAACAGGACCTGAACTTGAGCACTTTTTTCCCTTATGGACACTTCAGAAATATTATTTTTAACCGCCCAATACCTGACTGTAACTGTTTTATTTGATTTTAATTACTGACTTATCACTGTGGTAATTTCAAGCTTTTACATTATTTTAGTGTATATAAGTTTATTTATGTCGCACATTTCAACAACAAGGCATTTCAAAGTGCTTCACACAAGACACAAAAAAGCATCATGACAGAGGAAAGAAAAGAAAGAAAATTTAAAAAAACACTGAAATTATTAAATCTGAAAAATATGTTCAAATAAAAATAATTCAAATGAAATTAATTGAAGTAAAAAATATAAAAAGATTTAAAAGTTACAGTGCAGTTAAGTTTAAAATCTTATTAAAGCTGTTTAATGAAAGGCAGCTGCAAACAGGTGAGTCTTCAACCTGGATTTAAAAGAGCTGAGAGTTATCTGGGAGTTTGTTCCAGATATAGGGAGCATAGAAACTGAACGCTGCTTCTTAAAAGGGATTTAAAAACTATCTGGGGTGTATTTTAAGAATGAGTCACGTCCCAGGCTTAGGTTAAACTCCAAACAGAAAGTCGAGATCTTAAAATACAGAGGCTAATGTTTTGAAAATGAGCTTTTGATTCCCCCGTCCCGTATGTGTCTGTCTCCCCCCTGTCACTGATTGACAGGCCGTGCAGAGCTTCAGGCCATAAAAAAAGAAGGAAAAAAAAGGCATGCAGGTAACTAAGCTCTCTGTTTGAACTTGGAGCAGAGGAAAGTGGGTTAAGTGGAGTGAGGCTATTGCCTAACAGAGAGCAGCTGCATGCCAGATTTAGCGTTGGCTGACAGTTGTAAACAAACTGTTATCTCGTCATTCAGCCTGCTGCAGCAGCAGTTACCCCGCTGCTAACACGGCTTTCTGTCAGAAGGGGGAACTGAAGCACACGGCTCTGCTGGCCCCGAGGACACTGAAGAAGGAATATGAAACTAATGTTTCCTGCTGATATGCTATCTGAAAGCTAACGCAACAGCACTATTTGCATTGAAAAACTTTCTTCCACCGGTATGCACTCACACCTGCTCAATCAACTTCTTCTTAACGGCCCTCACGTCGACGCACACAGCGAGCTATTGTGTCTGAGAGAGCTCAGGCATCTGGAGTGCAGGAACACTCTCCGCTGACCTCTGACCTCTGGTGGCTCAGAGTCGTAGACTGACATGAGTGTCTGTTGAAGATGTTTGAGGTGACTTTAGAGGGCTGTCAGTGGACTTTTAAAGGGCCTCTGTGTATGGTTTGTTGTGTGTCTGCAGGATCACCTTATCATCATTGATTACCTGTTTTTTAAAGTCTTTATATGTGATCTTTCACACTTAAATGTAGAAATCAAGTATCTCCTCATCAAGTATCTCCTCCTCTGTGAGTCATGACTGTCTACAATGGGTGTAACACCCGAGTCCCACTGTCTGTCATGTTTTCAGAGTTTTCAGAGTCCTATCTTCACTTTGTTTACATCGCCGGGACGGCCGGCTGACTCCTCCCCTCATGTATAAAAGTTGTTTAATTGAGGGACTAGAGAAAAGAAGAATAACATACTGTACTCACTGCTTAACTGTGTTTCTAGATCACGCTCATTTCAGGTAAATTTACATGCAGTGTGAAGATACCAGCATAATAAAGATCACTAGCATTAGCATGCTAACACAACAATGCAGCGCAAGTTGTTTTGGTTTCATGCTGGTGCTCAAGGGCGACATCTGCTGGATCAAAAAAATCACATATAAAGCCTTTAAGGTTATTTGAAAACACTCAGAGCCTGGATGTAACTGCTGCTTTGTTAGCGGTGTAATGTCACGTGTGTGTGAACTTCTCAGGTTGTTGTCGTCCTCTGACCCAGTGACAGCGATCCAAGACAAACTGGTTTGGTAGAGTTCAGTATTCAGCTGCACAAAGCCGACGCTTCAGGGCTGAAACACATGTATTCATTTTGCAACAAAGTGGTGCTGAGTCCCCCCCCCCCCCTCCTTTTTTGTTGTTATCCTGGTGTTTATTTGATTTTTAAAATTGACACTAGCTGACATCCATTACTCCTGCTTTTGTTTTGCTGTTGGCTGGTGTTGAGGTGAGCGTGCGTCAGTGCAGCTGCACTGTTTCCCTGTCAAAGGTAAACAAACAAGCTCTCCTCTCTGAAAGCTAGCTGCTGGTAAAACGCCCAAGCCTCCTAGCAAAACTTCATGTTGCTACGTGTCGCCATGGTGACACTATCACAAAGGACTCCAGCTGGCTCTGTGTGTGTGTGTGTGTGTGTGTGTGTGTGTGTGTGTGTGTGTGTGTGTGTGTGTGTGTGTGTGTGTGTGTGTGTGTGTGTGTGTGTGTGTGTGTGTGTGTGTGTGTGTGTGTGTGTGTGACCGAGGGAGAGAGAGAGATGGACAAATGGACAGAGAGTGAGCAGACGGAGCTGGGTAGTAACTCTCTGAATCACCCTCCTCCTCCTCCTCCTCCTCTTCTTCTTCTTCTCTGTTCACTATGCTCTGCCCTCTCCCCTCTGGCAGACCCTCATCCCAAACACCATGCAGCTGGGCTCAGCTGTCAATGTCTCCCCCCCCCCCCCCCATACTGACCGCCCCCCCTTTTCCGGGGCCTTTTGTATTTGTTTGCTCGGTGGTTGGATTTGCCCTTGGCCCCCGCGCGGGGGAGCCCGTTCCTGTTAGCTCGCCTCTTAAACCAAAACCGTCTCTGCTCTTTGAAGTGGCCTATCACACACACACTGATACACAGATTGGAGATTACACGGCAGCTGCCTTCCCTTCAGTCTGTCCGGTAACATGAACGCGCTGATTAAATAAAGGAAGCGGCACACACACCTATGCAGACAGACGATGAAGAGGTGCAGCTCTGTTTCTGTAGAGATGCAGGGAGACTGTGCTTTGTCTCTGGGAAGGGGAGAGGGCTTTCTTTGATATTATCAGAGCCCAGAGGTGGGTGGGTGTTGGGGGGGGGGGGTTGCTCTGCCAAGTAGAACTGCTATTCACACCAACTTGTCGGCCGTGGAACTTTTTGAAGCATTTGTCAAAAGAGGGATTCTGGCAGAGAGCCACACTGCAGTTTGCTCATTCAGAAACTCTTCTCTCTTTTAGGGGGATGACAATGCTCCCAGCAGGCCGCTCCCACCTCTGAGAGGGAACACACAGATGAAATTCACACTTCCATTAAGAGAGGAAGTTGTTTCCAGCTCAGGTTTCACATAAAAGAATATGAAAGATACTTTTTTTTTCTTCTTTTTTAACCTGATATGTTTAATTGACTCGTCGGTGTTTTCCCAACTTCCTTCTCAAGAGTCCTGCGTCATACTCCCTCTTCTGTCTGTCCTTGACTTTGTGAATGTGTGTGCGTGTGTGTGTGTGTGTGTGTGTGCCTGCATGTGGGAGGTCCAGGGCAGAGGAGCTGTCTGTCTGATTGCTTTCATGGCTGCAGGAGGATCTCTCTCTTGTTCTTATCATGCGTGGAAACTTGGCTTCTTGTCTTATCTAGGACAGTTGTTTTCGGTCAGACGCTTTCCTTGAATGTTTTTCAGCCACTCTGTGTTTTAAACGTTTTGATGAAGCAGCTCCAGCCTCAGTCTGACGGACGGAGAGCACATCATCATCATCATCATCATCATCAGGGGCAGGAAGTCCGTGGTCCCCCCTTCATGTTGGAGCTGGATTGTGTCTGCGTCTGCACCAACATGTGTGTGCTTAGGCATGTTCCCACTTCGAGTGTGTTTAGAGGGCTATGCTGTCATTCTGGCGCTTGTGTGTCTGACAGCTAGGCGCGGCGTCTCCTGTTTCATGCAGCGCTTTATTGAACCCTCTGTGATTTTTAATCGTCCTATGAGCCTAAAAAGAAACACACACAAAAACACACGTGTACTGTCATCCTGCAAGCACACACACACACACACACACACACACACACACACACACACACACACACACACACACACAGGGTGACTTTTAGACGACTTCAGGGGATTGCAGCTCTGAAAGGGTCTGACATTCTATCCTTTGAACCTCAACGGCTGATAGGGGCAGGACCTCGCCCCTCTCTCTCTCTCGCCCTCTGTGAGAGAGAGAGAGAGAGAGAGTGTGTGTTCTCTTGTGGGTTCTGTACTCAGTGACCTTTTGGAAGATTAGCCTGGATGTCCATCATATTCCCCAGACAGGTCTGTGGAAATTCAAAGCTCAGACGGTTCAGCCTGAGATGACTTTTTTGGCGGGCGATCCCCACGCAATCTTCAGAATTTAGCCGCAGAAAAGGAAATACATCTTCTTTAGTCTCTCTTGTGGTTTGTTTTATTTTCTCTCCCATTAAAAAAAAAAAACATTTATCACTGTGATCTAATCTCAAAGCGGCATTCATCCTGTCTGAGGACTTTCCAGCTTGTCAAAACCTGACTGAAATCTTTTTTTAGGGATCATCCAATCACAGAGAGGGAGGTGGGAGGTGTGGGTGGACGGGGTTTGGGTGGATGACTCTGTCAAACCTAAAGGATGAAGTCAGCCTCCAGTGTGTCGAGGCCTCTCTGTAGCTGTCAGCGAGATGGCAAGACACAAAGCTTTATTCATGCGCTTATCTTAACTCCTCTTATGTTTTAACTTGGTCATTTCTTATCTTACTTACTTTGTCTATTTATGTTTTATATGTATATATACTTTTTATTATCATTAATATTATTGTTTTATTCACTTGTTTCTATTTCTTTTTCTGCTCTTACCTTCTTATTGCTGTTCTCTTTTTATTTACTTTTAGCTCTTTTAGTTTCTTACATCTTTTTAAATCTTTGGTTCCTCTTGGTCTCAGATCGTGTTGTGGGGTTCTTGTGTTGCCTGGGTTCTTATGATGGTTCTTGTGATGGTTCTTGTGATGGTTCTTGTGTTGCCTGGGTTCTTATGATGGTTCTTGTGATGGTTCTTGTGATGGTTCTTGTGATGGTTCTTATGATGGTTCTTGTGATGGTTCTTATGATGGTTCTTGTGATGGTTCTTGTGATGCCTGGGTTCTTATGATGGTTCTTATGATGGTTCTTGTGATGGTTCTTGTAATGGTTCTTGTGATGCCTGGGTTCTTATGATGGTTCTTATGATGGTTCTTGTGATGGTTCTTGTGATGGTTCTTGTAATGGTTCTTATGATGCCTGGGTTCTTATGATGGTTCTTGTGATGGTTCTTGTGATGGTTCTTGTGATGGTTCTCGTGATGGTTCTCGTGATGGTTCTTATGATGGTTCTTGTGATGGTTCTTATGATGGTTCTTGTGATGGTTCTTGTGATGGTTCTTATGATGGTTCTTGTGATGGTTCTTATGATGGTTCTTGTGATGGTTCTTGTGATGCCTGGGTTCTTATGATGGTTCTTATGATGGTTCTTGTGATGGTTCTTGTGATGGTTCTTATGATGGTTCTTGTGATGGTTCTTGTGATGCCTGGGTTCTTATGATGGTTCTTATGATGGTTCTTGTGATGGTTCTTGTGATGGTTCTTATGATGGTTCTTGTGATGGTTCTTATGATGGTTCTTGTGATGGTTCTTGTGATGCCTGGGTTCTTATGATGGTTCTTATGATGGTTCTTGTGATGGTTCTTGTAATGGTTCTTGTGATGCCTGGGTTCTTATGATGGTTCTTATGATGGTTCTTGTGATGGTTCTTGTGATGGTTCTTGTAATGGTTCTTATGATGCCTGGGTTCTTATGATGGTTCTTGTGATGGTTCTTGTGATGGTTCTTGTGATGGTTCTCGTGATGGTTCTCGTGATGGTTCTTATGATGGTTCTTGTGATGGTTCTTATGATGGTTCTTGTGATGGTTCTTGTGATGGTTCTTATGATGGTTCTTGTGATGCCTGGGTTCTTATGATGGTTCTTATGATGGTTCTTATGATGGTTCTTGTGATGGTTCTTGCGATGGTTCTTGTAATGGTTCTTGTGATGCCTGGGTTCTTATGATGGTTCTTGTGATGGTTCTTGTGATGGTTCTTGTAATGGTTCTTATGATGCCTGGGTTCTTATGATGGTTCTTGTGATGGTTCTTGTGATGGTTCTTGTGATGGTTCTTGTAATGGTTCTTATGATGCCTGGGTTCTTATGATGGTTCTTGTGATGGTTCTTGTGATGGTTCTTGTGATGGTTCTTGTGATGGTTCTTTTGATGGTTCTTGTGATTGTTCTTGTGATGGTTCTCGTGATGGTTCTCGTGATGGTTCTCGTGATGGTTCTTATGATGGTTCTTATGATGGTTCTTGTGTTGCCTGGGTTCTTATGATGGTTCTTATGATGGTTCTTATAATGGTTCGTGTGTTGCCTGGGTTCTTATGATGGTTCTTGTGATGGTTCTTATGATGGTTCTTATGATGGTTCTTATGATGCCTGGGTTCTTATGATGGTTCTTATGATGGTTCTTATGATGGTTCTTGTGATGGTTCTCGTGATGGTTCTCGTGATGGTTCTTATGATGGTTCTTGTGATGGTTCTTGTGATGGTTCTCGTGATGGTTCTTGTGATGGTTCTTATGATGGTTCTTGTGTTGCCTGGGTTCTTATGATGGTTCTTGTGATGGTTCTCGTGATGGTTCTCGTGATGGTTCTTGTGATGGTTCTTGTGATGGTTCTTATGATGGTTCTTATGATGGTTCGTGTGTTGCCTGGGTTCTTATGATGGTTCTTATGATGGTTCTTATAATGGTTCTTGTGATGCCTGGGTTCTTATGATGGTTCTTATGATGGTTCTTGTGATGGTTCTTGTGATGGTTCTTTTGATGGTTCTTGTGATGGTTCTCGTGATGGTTCTTGTGATGGTTCTTGTGATGGTTCTTATGATGGTTCTTATGATGGTTCGTGTGTTGCCTGGGTTCTTATGATGGTTCTTATGATGGTTCTTATAATGGTTCTCGTGATGGTTCTTGTGATGGTTCTTGTGATGGTTCTTATGATGGTTCTTATGATGGTTCTTGTGATGCCTGGGTTCTTATGATGGTTCTTATGATGGTTCTTGTGAAGGTTCTTGTGATGGTTCTTATGATGGTTCTTGTGATGGTTCTTATGATGGTTCTTGTGATGGTTCTTGTGATGCCTGGGTTCTTATGATGGTTCTTATGATGGTTCTCGTGATGGTTCTCGTGATGGTTCTTATGATGGTTCTTGTGATGGTTCTTGTGATGGTTCTCGTGATGGTTCTTGTGATGGTTCTTATGATGGTTCTTGTGTTGCCTGGGTTCTTATGATGGTTCTTGTGATGGTTCTCGTGATGGTTCTCGTGATGGTTCTTGTGATGGTTCTTGTGATGGTTCTTATGATGGTTCTTATGATGGTTCGTGTGTTGCCTGGGTTCTTATGATGGTTCTTATGATGGTTCTTATAATGGTTCTTGTGATGCCTGGGTTCTTATGATGGTTCTTGTGATGGTTCTTGTGATGGTTCTTGTGATGGTTCTTATGATGGTTCTTGTGATGGTTCTTATGATGCTTCTTGTGATGGTTCTTGTGATGGTTCTTGTGATGTTTCTTGTGATGGTTCTTGTGATGGTTCTTATGATGGTTCTTGTGATGGTTCTTGTGATGGTTCTTGTGATGGTTCTTGTGATGGTTCTTATGATGATTCTTGTGATGGTCGGGTTATATATGTCTGTTGGGTATCGTGCACTTTGGGTTCTTTTCTGTTGAATTGTATTTAATTATTTTTAGTATTTTACATTTGTTATGTTCTTGTTGTTGTTTATGTTCTTCTGTGTTTGGTTTAGTTTGCTTTGTTGTTGTTGTTTTTAAAAGGTGCTATATAAATAAAGTTATTATTATTATTAAAGCAAAACAACATCCGGCTCTAATAGTTTTCAGACATGGCTGCTCGGGGTTGGGTGTGTCTGCTGCACAACAGAGCAAGTGATTCCCGCCGCCGTAGGATGTTTGTCTTCTGTAGGGATTAAAGAGATCCAGGAAACCCGCTGTCCTCGCTCAGCTGCAGTGCGAGGAGAGAGAGAGAGAGAGAGAGAGAGAGAGCGACCTAGTTTTGATGATAGCACCGGGAGCAGGAAGAGAGATTCCAAGGGCTTGGTGTTGTAGGAGGTGGCTGGTTTTTGGCTTCCTCTCTACAGTTTTTTTTTTTTTTGTCTGCTGGCATGTCTCTGTACAAAGCTTTCTGAGTCAGTGTCTGTGAGAGGCTCCATTGTGTGCAGAAACCTGCAGCTGTAACCTGAGAGACGGACAGAGTTACTGTGCCACAACATCTCTCTGCTTTGATTTAAAAACCCAACCCCTCTGAGTACACTGAGCTCTCCAGCGTCAGCTATCATTTACATCCTGCAGCCTTATCAAACATAGCACTTACAGTAACAGTGCTGTGCAGTTTGTTGTAAACTATAGTCGAGCATGCAGAGCTATATTCGGCAAACTAACTGTGGTGGATGTGTACAGTAAGTGCACGCAGGGTTTAACCATCTAGATCAGTGGGTCAAGTGGCTGACATGCTAATCCTATTACCAGACAAGGCTGTGATTTGTTAAAGTTGGCCCTAATCTACTGTGCATTTTGCACTGCGACACGGGGATGTATGACCTCGGGGTGTCAGCTGTCACCGAGTCATTCTGCTCTCATGTGAACTCATGTTCATGCTTTTTGTTTTTATCATCCACTGTCTCATCTCACTTTGCATGCATGCTGTGTTTTTTATTTTTATTACTTTTTATTGTCATCATGTCTTAACATGCAGTACACACATTTTATATTCAACATAAGGATGACAATATTTAACATTTTTATAAGTGGTGTGGTGTCAAAAAGGTCGTGTCCCCCCAGTGATGTGGAAATACTAAAAATAACACTTACAATACAGAAATTGTTTAAAGTAGCTTGAAGTCAAACTGAGGTAGCGTGGATCTGTGTTACATAAATTCATACATTTTTCCTTCCATCAAGGTTTTCTTCCCTTTCTCTACGATATTTAACATCTTTAGGAAGGGCAAACAAACAAGTTAGTTATATAAAATGAAAGAATACAATTAAATTAAAAGAAAGAGAAGAAGAGTCAAAGGAGAAAGAAAACAAATCAAGTTTTAATGCAATATTTTCTTGAGAAGTGTTTCCACTCGTTGTTATTGATGCACACTTATGTCTCTATCTCTGTCTCCTTACAGTGTCATCATGCATCACCACCTACAAGAAAACGCCGCCCCCGGTCCCGCCGCGGACCACCCCGTCCAAACCCTTCATCTCCATCACGGCGCAGAGCAGCACCGAGTCGGCCCAGGACGCCTACATGGACGGCGGCTCGGGCCAGCGGTCGGGCATCAGCTCGCAGCCGGGCCTGTCCAACTCCACGGAGAGCATCGACAGCATGAAGGCCCTGACGGCGGCCATCGAGGCGGCCAACGCTCAGGTGCACGGCCCCGCCAGCCAGCACGTCACCAACAGCACCATCACCATCACGGCCACCGCCACGACCTCCGTCTCCGCCGACAGCAAGGCGCAGAGGGAAGCGCTCCGCAAGTGCCTCTCCATAGGGATCCAGGTTTGTGGAGCAGCTTTTTGGGGTTTCTGTTGATGTTCTTGCAGTTCTTGCAGTTTGACAGATTCTCCTCCTCCTCCTCCTCCTCTCAGGTGGACCCGGAGGAAGGGGAGCCGACGGAGGAGCAGTCTAAATTCCAGTCCATAGGAATTCAGGTGGAGGACGAGCGATGGTGAGTAGAGAGAGAGGGGGAGAGGAAGAGAGAGAGAGAGAGAGAGGGAGAGAGAGAGAGGGAGAGAGAGGGGTTTTAAAGTGAAACTGGAGAAGTCTGATGGGAGGGATGAACCAAAAGATGGACTATAGGAGAGGACAGAGAGAAGTTTGTGCAAGCTTGTGCCCCCCCCTGCACCGGCTTCCCCGCAGCAGCAGCAGCTGTCCCCAGATCAGGGGGAGGTTGGCGTCAGAGCCCCCCCTCATCCAGGGGGGCCCAGAGTGACAGCTGGGGCCAGAGGATGTGGTGCATGGTAGCTGGGAAGGCAGAGGGGGTGAGTTGACAGCCATCTGTTGCTCCAGTCATTGTGATTCAGGCTACTTTGAGGCCGTGTTTGTGTAGGCGAGGTGGGGGGGGAGAAAGGGAGGGAGTTTTATTGGGTTTGTTTAGAGCTCTGAGGGAGAGACTGCCAGATCAGACTCTCATTCTGCAAAATGTTTCCCCAGTTTGAAGAGAAGCTGCCTTTTTTTCATTAGCCTACATCACGGTGGGGGGGGGCATATCAAGGCCTCTGATTGGACACTCAGGCATTTGTGTCTGCTTTGTCTTCCTTCATCAACCGTGTCAAAAACAGTGACCTTCTGCTTCCTGACAAATTTAAGCCATGGTGACTGTTTTTGTTTTTGTGCTCCAGCCAACGCATGCTTCAGGAATTCAAAGACACATCACCTTTAATCAAAGGTCAACGTGAGGAGCAGCAGTTTAACACCGACACTCGCTCAGTGTCAGGGAATGTGAGGGGCTTTTTGAAAAAAGGAGGGGGGGGGGGGTTCTCAGCTGACTGACCAGGCCAAACATTAACTCACACAGACACCTTGGATGTTACTTAGCACAGCCTGTGCATTTCTCCAGTTAATGTTTGGAGAGGGTATTTTTCTTGTTAGCTGCTTGTGTGTGTGTGTGTGTGTGTGTGTGTGTGTGTGTGTGTGTGTGTGTGTGTGCGAGGGTGTGTGTGTGTGTGTGTGTGTGTGTCGGTCCATCCATGCATATGTGTGTGTGTGTGGATACCTGGGAGGTCTGGGCATGATGCCCCCTACATCAGATTCCCAGACGGTGAGAGTGCCAAACTCCTACAGAGCAGCTCCAGTGCCCTAACTTCCTAATGCGAGTCTGTGTGTGTGTGTGTGTGTGTGTGTGTGTGTGTGAGAGAGAGAGAGAGATGTGTGTGTATATGCAGCAGGTCATGACCTCACCTTGCTGTTTGAACTGAGATTAAATGAGAGGGAGTGGAAGAGGGAGGTGAAAGAGAAGACAACAAACAGCATGCTAGTTTTAACCTGACTTTTTTTTTTCCATTCATCGTTTGAAAGACTTCTTTTAAAATAAACCCAAGTTCTTTTAAAAAAAAATCAATTTCTACATGTAAGTGCACAGATTGAAAACAGAAGTATGGGATCACAAATGGAAGGATAAACTGTGATTCACAAATGGTTGGTGGTCACCAGATGGCTTTGCGGTCACAGAGGATGACCGGTTGGTTTTAGTGACTAAAACCATATGCACAGCCATCTTGAAAAAAAGTCAATGAAGGGAACAGCTAGACCTCCCCGTCGCTCACTGAAAGGTTCATCATTACCGGCTGAAGAAAAACAAAAAAGGAGCTTCAGGTGCGACTTTAAAATGAGCGTTTGTTTGTGCTCAGGAGAAGCAGCGGGTGTCTCTGTGCAGAGCTGTGTTTGCAGCACTAACAGAACAGTCTGTGGCCTCTTTCTTACACTCAGAATAAGACCCTGGGCTGTACTTATAGAGTCCTCAGTGTGTTCCTGAAGTCTGTGGATTGATCTCTGTTTTATACAGACGAGAACACAAATATTAAGATTTAAAAAAAAGGAAGAAAGAGGCCTTCTAACAAGCAGGATCTGGAGCGTGGATTTATATCTTTCCGTCATGTTCAGCACATGAATGTAATAAGAAAACATGAACTTCCTCCTACATACCTTCTTCATGTTTTATAGCCCCTCTGCTCCTCCTCCGTTCAGACTGAAATGCCCCTCCTTGTTCCTCCTGTGTATTGATACGTCTGTCTTTCTGTCTGGGCTGTGTTTGGCCTTGCCCGTTTCTGCCCCTGCAGGAAGTTGTTAGCGGGCGGCTGATAGAAAGCCGGCTGAGGTCATTAGATGTGAACACCTGCTCGGAGGAGTTACTCTTTAACTGCTCTTCACACACACACACACACACACACACACACACACACACACACACACTTACTCAAACACACACACACACACACACACACTGTGTTTGATCTTCTTGAAGCCACTACCTTGCTCTTCTTGATCCCTTTTTTTTGTGTTCATGGTAGAGGAGAGATGAATGGGGAAGAGGAGGAGGTAGAGATGAATGGGCAGAGTAGTGGAGGAGTGTGTGTGTGTGTGTGTGTGTGTGTGTGTGTGTGTGTGTGTGTGTGTGTGTGTGTGTGTGTGTGTGTGTGTGTGTGTGTGTGTGTGTGTGTGTGTGTTCGGAGATGGAGCTGTGATCATTTGTGTGTGTCGTCCTGCAGCGAGGTCAAGCTGAGGTTCATGTGTGTGAAGACTGTGGGCATCCAGCATTCTAGAAACTCCCTCCTTTGTCTGGTTTAAATTCAAAGCTGCAGAAACCAAAATAATTTATAAAAAAAAGGCACGTTTGGTATAACTGGATATAATTACACTTTTGCATGACATGTGGGATTAGTTCAGACTTGTGTTATTCCACTTTGTCGACTCTTTTCTGAATCTTTAAAGCTCCTCTGTAAGTGCATCTCTTGTTCCCTGAGTGGCTCAATCAGCGCGGATCTGCTTCATCTTTTCAAGTGTTAATAAACGATGTGCTCTGAGTCGTGTACCACTTTGAGTTGTAATCTTGCAGGGATTAAAAACCTGCCACCTCGTCCAATCACGGCGCAGTTGTCCGGCCAGCCCCCTAACAAACACCCCACGCCTCTCTCTGGCGTCCCATTCATCACTGGAATGGCGAGCTGCTCTATAGAACGCAGCCAAATGTGAGTGTGTTGATTTAATCTGCGCACATGAGTGTGTGTGTTTGTGTGTTTGTGTGTGTGTGTGTGTGTGTGTGTGTGTGTGTGAGTGAGTGAGTGAGTGACTGCTGTTGGACACAGTGTGGAGGGACACTTGGCACAGGCCGCCCCGACAGCAGCAGCACACAAAAAACCTCTGAGCCAAATACGACATGGCACACCCAGCTGTAGAGAAGGGTCCCAGGTGTGTGTGTGTGTGTGTGTGTGTGTGTGTGTGTGTGTGTGTGTGTGTGTGTGCTTCAGCTCCTCAGCAGGGTTTGTGGTGGGACAGATAATTGCACACTCTGTTGCTCCTGAATGAGCCAGGTGACAAAACACACACACACACACACACACACACACAGACACACACACACACACACACACACACACACACACACACACACACACACACACACACACACACACACACACACAGAACACTTCAAAAGCTATTCATCGTTATCAGTGATGAGATTGTTGAGGGGCGCTGGTGATGCAGGGATTTGTGCGCGCGCCCCATGTATGGAGGCTATAGTCTTCCAAGCGGGCGGCCCCGGGTTCGAATCTGGCCTGTGGCTCATTCCCCTCTCTCTCTCTCCCTGATTTCTGACTCTATCATAGAGTCATATCTCTCAATTAAAGGCACAAGAAGCCCAAAAATAAATCTTAAAAAATAAAATCTTAAAAAAGAAGAAGTGATTTTTCAATGTCTGACACAGTTTTGATTCTTCTGTTCTAGTTACCGCAGGATGACCCGCTCCAACAGTGTCACCACGGCCGTGCAGGCCGACCTCGACGACCCCTCGGAAGCCCCTCCGGCTCCTCCGCCCCGCTACTTCGCCACCATGCCGCGCCAGCACTCCCGCGACGCCGCCACCTCCACCGTCAGCATCCAGGGCTCGGGGAACCACTACCACGCCTGCGCCGCCGACGACTACGGGGACGCGGGCTTCGACCCGTCCATCCTGCCCCCTCCGGACCCGTGGATGGACAGTGTGGCCGAGCCCGATGCGGACGGTCGTCTGGAGGCCGTGGCGAGGTCGGTGTGCCCCCGTGACGGCCGCTGGTTCCTCAAGCTGCTGCAGGCGGAGACGGAGCGCATGGAGGGCTGGTGCAGACAAATGGAGCGCGACGAGATGGAGGTCGAGCTGCCGGATGAGAGTGAGTACAGCTGCTGTGCATCTTTAATGTTTGGATCACAAGAGGAAAGATTTAAACACTCAGATGCATTTAGATCTCATTACAGAGGCCACAGCCTTGTTTTGGTGTTGTCTCCTCAAATGTGTTCTGGGCAACATCCTCAATATTCCCACCAAAATAAAACCTCAATGAATGTGAAATTATGTCTGATTTTTAAACTTCTATTGCTGCGGCTTTGGGGCTTTTGTGCAAACGTTGTGCATACAGGAGAGCAGGATTTGCATAAAACCGGGGACAATTATCCCCAATTTATTGATTAAATGAGGGTCAGTGCTGTTTATTTTTTGATACAGGAGCAACTCTGTACAGATGGAGGAAGTGCATAAGACAGTGCCAGGACACGCTTCAGATGTTTGACCCACAAGCAGTCTACGTGATCCACACAGGATTTTATTTTTCTCTCTGTGCTGCAAGACCACATCTTATTTTTTTAATCACCTCCTTTTATTATCGGCTTCATGCTGACTTGCAGATAAAAAGGTGGGGGGGCGGCGGGGGGGGGGAGTAAGATGCAATCACTACGGGTGTCATTGCCCCCGTAGCACGTCGAGTAAAGGAACATTGCAAGCTCCACATACACAAACACTCAGAGACATGCACATAGACACAGCGCTGGTCTGTGACTCCTCTGTTACTACCTCCGATTTCAGTACAGAGGTGGGACCACTGTCTCCCCCCCGTTACAACTCAGTGACAGTCATTGTGAAGGCGAGACGTCCCAAGGGGGGATTATACACCTTCAAACTTAGGGCTATACTCCCACCAGTGATCAGGTCATGTTCAAATCAGATAAACGCTCTCTAGGTGCCTTAACGTCAAAAAGTGAAGAAAAAAAATCTGTTGCACACTGATATTAGATCTGTTTCACCTCCTCTCCTCTCCTCTCCTCTGATTTGGACGGTGCTGGTATTCCTGGTATTGGCCCACAATAGCTGCTTGTTCCTGTCTCAGGCCCTCTGGCCTCCACAGACATACCGTGCATATTTATCAATAGAGGGCTGCTGGGCCCGGCCAGACTTCTGTCCTTAAGACACACTGTATAATGATCCCTCACACGGCCGCGGTGAAGGAGTTTGATCATGAAGTTACACACACACTCACGCTGCAGAGCATGTCTGTAAACACATGTCTAAATGTGTTACATGCACACACACTTCCTTACATGCACACACCACACTGTGCAAACGAGCCTCGGGGCGTCAGGCGCTGTATTTCTACCTGTCCTGGGCTTCCTCATCTCCACCAAAAGTGTCATTGCTTATGCAGCCAGCGTGCTATTTTTGGTTCCAGGGTAGAGAGCCTCTCGCAGAAATGTTGCAGAAACAGGCAGCCTGTCTCAAGGTTATGTTTTCCCAGAACACACACACACACACACACACGCATGCACACACATGCACACACACCGCTTGAAGATATTGTGTCTGTAGTGCAGATTCATTACTCCGCCTCCTGAGTGTCTGATCCTGCTGTCTTCATGTAGACTAATGTATGCACCGACAGCCTCTCTCCACCAGGATGTGTGATTCAACAGGGATGACCATTTGTTTTCCTTTATGCAGTACAAACCTCGTTTACCTCATGTTTCCTTCATTCTTTTTTAAACCATGTTGCTGATTTTTTTTAGTTTCTCTTGGATGCAATACAGCAACAGAAAATGCAGCACATAATGTGTTTAGAATTGTACATTGTTGTTGGGTTTATAATTTTTTTAAAGACTATATTATCTACAATTTCAGCACATTTCAGTGATTATTCGCCCCTGACTGACTGAATGAGGTTCAGATAAAACAGGATTTAAAGCATATCGTCTCTGCTGCATTACAAATGCAGCCTCTCTGTTATTGCTGCAACATGCCTGCAGTCTGCGGCTCTGTGGGTAATTGCATTGTGCTTCTGCGCGTGTCTGTGTGTGTGTGTGTGTGTTGCATGCATGTGCGCCTGTGTCTTTCTGCAGTCCTGGGGAAGATCCGCAGTGCAGTGGGGAGTGCCCAGCTGCTGATGTCCCAGAAGTTCCAGCAGTTCCGGGAGCTGTGTGAGGAGAATCTGGTATGTGTCACTTCATCCTCTGCATGCTCCCTCCCTCCCTCCCTCCCTCCCTCCCTCCCCCACTCCCTCTCTCCCCCACACCCAACACTGACATCATCCTGCACAAATCATCCTGACAGGCCAGCGCTCATTTACTATGCATCTAGTGTAGAGTGTGCATCTGCACGCCCTTACTGTCTTTCACAATAAACAGAAGATACTGCCTGCCTGATAAAGAGATATTCTACAACACAGGTATGAACATTTCTCTCCTCAAGCAGCCAAAAGCTTTTTATTTAAGTATTATTTTGGGCCAATCTTTTCCTTAAATGGAGAGGACAGCTGAAGAGGAGGAAGCAGGAAATGTTGGGAGCAGAGAGGGAGGGATGACATGCAGCAAAGGCCCAAGGTCGGATTTGAACCCTCGGCTGCTGCAATCCGATGCCTAGCCAAACGCTTTTTTTTTTTGCACAAACATTTATTCCTTTTATG
>NC_089214.1:2105013-2155013 GCF_963930695.1 Labrus bergylta | reverse complement strand
AAGGGTCTTGGTCTTGACTCAGCCTCGTTCCCTAAAGGTCTTGGTCTTGACTCGGCCTCGTTCCCTAAAGGTCTTGGTCTTGACTCGGCCTCGATCCCTAAAGGTCTTGGTCTTGATTCGGCCTCGATCCCTAAAAGTCTTGGTCTTGATTCGGCCTCGATCCCTAGAGGTCTTGGTCTTGATTAGGCCTGGATCCCTAAAATTCTTAGTCTTGATTCGGCCTCGATCCCTAAAGAGCTTGGTCTTGATTCAACCTTGATCCTTAATGGTCTTGGTCTCGATTCCTTGGTCTTGACTCAGCCTCGATCCCTAAAGGTCTTGGTCTTGATTCAACCTCGATCCTTAATGGTCTTGGTCTTGATTCAACCTCGATCCCTAAAGGTCTTGGTCTTGATTCAACCTCGATCCTTAATGGTCTTGGTCTTGATTCAACCTCGATCCTTAATGGTCTTGGTCTCGATTCCTTGGTCTTGACTCGGCCTCGATCCCTAAAGGTCTCCACCTTGCCTCGGTCTCGGAGCACTCTGGTCTCGGGTATGTATTGGTCTCGGTTGGTGTGGTCTTGACTACAACACTAGCGTACAGTTTGATTTGTATTTCTGCTCGTTGTGTTTCAGAGAGGATTTATAAAAAGTAACAATAGTTTAAATTGAATCCCATTTTCTGTCCATTAAACTAATTTCCTGTTTTTGTATTTTTTTTGGAAATGTCCGTCAAACGATTGACTTCTTCATGTTTATATTTACATATCAATATAACACTCCTGATATAGCAGGGAGTTAGCCACCAGGGGGGGATCTGGATCCAGCGCTCCTGGTCCCCTCTGAAAACTCGTGTTGTAGTTCTATAAAGAGAAAAAACATTCAGATTAAAGGGTTTGTATATAAGTGAATGTTTCCCTGTGTAAATGTCTACTTTAAAAAAAACACCCGATCAAATAACATATTCAGCAAATATACATTTTGTAATTAATGTTACTACACTGTTGATGTGATGGCATGTGTATGAGCTTTTATCAGCATTAAAATAAATATATCATTGCCATACTTTGGTGTTTATTCTGTCTTCTGTCTCTACATGTGTTTTCAATATGAGTGTAATTAAACAGATTAAAAAGCCAGAGCGGGCGGTGTGTTCTCAGGGCATTTCCCTTCCTGCAGGGGCGGATCCCCGTAATTAGACGGCACGTTTTGGCCTTGGCTTTAGCCCCCGTCACTCCTGTGGAAGCAGCTTCTGGTGATTCGTCATTCACACATCAGTCACGCTGAGGGGGAGGCGGGCTGACCTCAGCGGCCAGAGTTCAGGCGAGAGAGGGCTGCGGAAGTGGGCGTCGATTTTTGTAAAGAGCCCGTCTCGCAATCTGTCTGCCTTTTTGGATTCGACACCCTGGTTGGGTTTCGACTGTTTCAACCCCAAAGGAATGCATCGCTCAACCCCTCAGCCGAGCCAGACTTTTAATGTTTGAAGCTGATGTGAAGAGTTTAGTAATTCCTCTTTACAACTTAAAAAAGGTAAACTAGACCAATTAGCTAAAAGCTAAAAGCTAGCATTTTGACGGGGTCATTTTTTTAAACCTGCAAAGAGATTGGCAGCTTTTCTTTTTACATCTTCCACAACAACAAGTTTCACACTGAGTTTGACCATTCAAGGAAAGCAGGAGGAGAGATTTTTGCTCAGAAAACAAAGCCAATGTTTCCACCAAGCGGTCCGGTTTGGTTCAGTACGGTAAAAACCCTGATCCTGTTAGCACTACCACAGCCAGCCGTACCCTTGTTTGGTAGGGGGAGTGTAAAGTCAGATGGCGTTAGCTGCGTTAGCTACGTAATAGCCAGACACAGTTCAGCCTGCCAATAAATCCAAGAAGAAGAACATGACACAGTTAACAAAGGGCAACAATGGAGGATGTCCAGCATTTTACTTTCTTCTTTAAATCTGCACGATAATCAAACATGGCGCGTTTTGTGTTTGTCCTTTAAGGCAAAAATCAATTGAGGGGGCCCCCCAACCAGCGTTCAGCAGGGCAACGAGAGTGAGTTCTGTCTGATGGGAACCCCTTAGGGAGGTTTCCTACTGTCATTGCAAAATTTGCACATTTTCGGCCACTGATCTGGGGCCGCCTACTTGATCTGGGGGCCCCTAAGCATTTGCCTGTTGACAAGCAGCGCCTCTGCCCAACCAAGCACCCAATGGCGGCCCCCCAATTTGAAAAACCCTGGCCTAGTGGTTAGTGTACAGCCATGTACGGAGACCTCCAAGCGGACAGCCCGTGTTTGAATCCAGATAATTCCACTCTCTCTCTCTCTCTCTCTCTGATTTCTGACTCTATCCACTGTCCCATCACTACAATAAAGGCAAAAAAGCCCCAAAATAATAATCCTCAAAACTGTCTTTTTATTCCATCACTGAATTTTTGACCCTCCTTTGTGTCGACCTCGTTGCTTGGATTTGGTCTTCTATAAATGAAAGGTTGTTGGTAGAGTCTGTCGCTTTGCAAGGCAACAAGAAAAACAAAAACATGGGTTCGCTCTTCACCAGTAGGGTCTCTCCAGCCCCCCCAGCCCCCCACCCCAGTATGAAAAGCAACAAGTAAGATGATCATTATTGTAGGTACACCTGATAAATAAGCATGGCATTACGTTCTCTTGAGTTATATGAATCCTATTTGAGTCATGATCTGTCGAGCTTCAGAAACTCACATGTAACAAATTAAAAGGCCGTGTGTCCCAGCAAACCTAGACTACAAATCCTCTTGAGGTGAACGTGGAAGCTTTAGCGGCAGCAGCAGAAGGGGACAGCTGTCGTCGCAGCCTTGAACCAACCACACAACTCAGTCGTTTGTAAGCTGCCTCATGTATTGACTTACATCGACTCTATTGAGATGCAGGGACACACAAAGCCCCTGCTGGCAAGAAAGTGTTGACGTCTGCCGTTTGCTGGTGTTAATTTATGCAGGATTATGCTAATTGGCAGCAGCCTGTTGTAAACCTCTCTCTCTCACACACACACACACACACACAGGAATGTTTCCTAACGGTAGCCCCTGTGGAAAGACATGAATGCTGGGACTATTTCTGTTCCCCGCTCCGTGTATTTACTGACTCACTCTCCTCGTCCTTCAGGGTTTTTGAATCGTGTAGAAATGTTTGTTTGGAAAAAAACAGCAAACCGAGAGTCTGGGATGTAGAAAAACAAAACTTTATTTGAATCCCATGTGACCCCCTCTTTGCCACAAACATTGCACAGTATGAAAAGAAATCACATCATTGGGCATTGGTGTCACATTAACTATACACATGGTCCTATAATACATGGAAAGGTTTTGGGGTTTTTTGGTGATTTGTTTTTTTAGAAAAGACGCTGTCTTAGTCAGGACGTAAAAAAACAGCAGAATGCAGAAAAAGACATCTGTAGTGTTTGAATTGTCCAGTCCACTGGCCGTCGTTTTGTCCCCCCCACCCCCTGCTGAGTGATGGTGGGATGAAGGTTCAGACTAAGAACCTGCTACATTGGTCATCTGAAATATCCCTCGATGGAGGGGAGGGGGGGAGAGAAGGAGTAAAAAAAAAAAAAAAAAAAGCATAGAGATTCTTTCTTTTAAAAATAGCTAAAAGTAAAATACAAAAATCAAAACTATACTTATACTCATGAAAACATGTTTACTACAGTAGTGAATAAGTTTGTCATAGATGCCAAGAGCAAAGTATGTTTAAGACACTGAGATGACCTTCCTCTGCCTTTTAGTGTGCAAACAAACGAGGCAGACCGAGCATGAACTGATCTGTTGAAATGTGTGACAGTAAACGTGTGTGTGTGGACGCTCCCGCGACGGAGACACAGTAAGACAGGCAGCATTTCTCCGTTAACATTTCTTTTTGTTTTTGGTCCCTGTGTGCAAATAAGATACACATGTAGATACATACTCATGTATGTGAAATGAATTAAACAACATAACAGCCAAGGCACCTCGATACAGTTTGTTTTCTCCATAAAAAAAAAAAAACATCCTTGTCAATCTGATTGGTTTACCAAAAATAGAAATGATCAGGCTTTTTAATGTGTTTGTTCTCTGTCCCGTGCAGACGAGTCCCCGAACTCCAGAAGAGTTCTACAGTCAGAACACAAAGTCTCTTTTCCCTCTTCTTCTTCTTCTTCTTCTTCTTCTTCTTCTTCTTCTGTCTCTGCGTCCCCGTTTAGGAGACCAGCTGTTTGGCCTGCAGCTCCATCTCCGCCGCTCGTTTCAGAGCCACGTCCACCAGGAGCTGGAAGCCGCTGAAGTCCTGCGTTAGGTCTGGGGGGGTGGGGGGCGGGGTGTTGAAGAGCCCGCTGCGGGGGCTCAGGTTGCCCTCCATGCCACCGCTGCTGCTGAGGATGGTGGTGGTAGTGGTGGCGGTGTTGACTTCCTCCCTGCACCTGAGCAGCGCCTGCGCGTGCTGCAGCAGCTCCTCCGCCCTGTCGCAGTTCAATCCCGGCACGGAGGGCGGGGCTTGTATCGCCGCGGTGACAGTAGTGTGACAGATGACCGAAGGCCGGGTGGGGGGGACGACCCCCGGAGGAGGAGACGACGACGCGGAGGTCGGAGAGGGCGCGGAGGGGGAGGCGGCTTTCCTCAGGATGCTGGACGCGGCGGGCTCGAAGCTGGAGGGGTGGAGGACGCGCTGGTCGTAGCTGTCGTCCGGGCCCGCTGCAGGGCTGCCGTGTTTGGGCGACTGGGAGCTGGAGTCGGAGAAGCTGTCGCCGGCTTTGCTTCCTTTCCTGGATATGGTGAACTGGTTGGGATCTTTGCCGTCTTTTCTCAACATCTCGGGGAGAAGTCGCCGCCGTGCGTTTATGAACCAGTTGCACACCTGAGGAAAGACAAAAACAAAATCCATGAAGGGAAAGAAGACTCACTAATGTTCTGCCGTTTCTAAGAAAAATCTGCTGGTACTCCCCCCCCCCCTCCTCCAGCTGCAGTTGACACACCTGTCTTCTTTTCAGTGGAGTCATATAACACCAACGTCCCTCACACACTCATTAACCCGAGGCGGGATTCTTCCCACTCTGAGCACTTCCTGTTTATCAGAATGAATTAAAACCTCGAGGATCTCATGAAGTCTGTGAGTAGTTACACACACTAAGATGTTTTTTCTTCTCATAGTCCACTGCACAGCTCCTACATTGCACCTTTTGTACATTTTTTTATTTTTAAATTCTATTTTATATATTGTAATATCTTCTTATTCTGTATTATTTAAGTTGTTTCTAGTTCTGCTTTATGCCCTTGTTAATTGTTTAGCACCAATACACCAAGTCAAATTCTTTGTATGTGTAAATGTAATTGGCAATAAACCCAGATTCTGATTCTGATTCTGAAGTCATTTTTAGAAAAAGTTTAGAAGTCTTTACATCGTATAAAAAACACTTTTTCAATCTGAAGTGATCTTCTTTTGTCAAAGCTGTAAATCACGTCTCCTTTCTCTCCTCGGTCCTGCAGGCTGCTTGTGAGACTTGCAGCTCTAACCCCTGTAAATGACTCTGCATTGTTCCCAGACAGCTGGGTTTGAAAAAGGGGGGGCTGGAGGGAAGGGAAATTCCTGTCCTAGCGCCTCAGCCAAGCCTACAGCAGCACACACACACACACACACGGAGGGAGTGCGCTTACTCACGTTGTCTCAGGGCTTTCAAAGTTGCAACATCAGGCTGCTTTTGGACGACCTTCACTTCTCTGTTTATGTGTCATGTTTTTGTTAGCTTTCAACAGGATGTGATTCAGTCAGGCTAACGCTAGCTTCCTCTACTTGTACAGTTTTCATGTTTCTGTCTCCTCTGGGGGTTCTCGTACCTGCAGTGTTGAGAGCTGCGTCTGCTTGGAGAGGAGGGCTTTCTCCTGCTCCGAGGGGTACGCGTTGTATCGGTGCTCGTACAGCCAGTCCCGGAGGATCTGAACCGACTCTTTGGGCAGATTCCCCCGCCGCTTCCTCTTCCCGCTGCTCCCCCCGCTGGACGACAGATCCAGAGGGGCATCCACGCTGTCCTCGTCATCTGTCTCGCTCCCTGACAGCATCATCAGACCTGCGCAGGAGCAAAAAGAAGGAGTGTGTGAGAAGAGGAACAAAAGAACAATATGAATCCCCTCTTATGTCAGCCAAACTCTGCCGCAGCCATTCACCAAACACAAGCTGTCTGGGAGGCAGCTGATGTGTCAGAAGCAAGCTGTCAAGTTCAGCCATGTGATTCATATAAGGAGCCAGGGAGGGTGTGAGGGGGAGGAGGGAGGGAGGGAGGGAGAGGGGGGGACGTCACAAAGGCTAGTCTGATGCTCTGGCAGTTATAAAACCTGCCTCGACAAACACACGGCAGGTCTGCTGCACAAAAAGAGAGAGACACCTTGCATGCTCGGCTCAGCAGTGCACACTGGGGCTGACCGACGAGGACGATGAATCAATGCACGATAAAAAAAAGGGGAGATTTGGTTGTTTGGTGGAACAGCAGCCGGATGTGTTTGCAGAGATTACAGAATTGCTTTTCCTTGTTGATTCCATGGCATGTCTAATCAAAGTCAAAGCATGATCAGGGCACTTTAGTTAGCCTACTTTTTGTTTGAGCCGGAGAGAACAAACCCTGCTGATATAGGATAGTGAGCTCTTTGTCAGGAATATGTGTTTGTTATGTTTGTAAAGTGGGATCACATTCCCACAAATTCTGGATAAAAAATAAGCAGATATATTTATGTATTTCAGCTGGTAAACGCAGCTTCCGGTGCTTTTTTAAGAAAATGCAGAATTTAGGAGCATTTTGAAATCCCCATGCTGTAAGCTCCGGGGGCAAAACTAGTGGGAAAGAAATAAGAAAGTTCCCAAAGTGTGTGCGGCCAACAGGATGAGGTAATTACGTAGTCTGAGAGAGAGAGGGAGAGAGAGAGAGAGGGAGAGAAGGGGGAGGGGAGGACCTGTTGCAAATCAGCGTCTCCAGACTAAACAAAAGAATCCTGGGGCTGCGTGCTTTCTTTGTACGCGATTCAAAAAGTTTCTACAAGCAAACTAAACAACATTAAAGTTTACACCCGAGTGTAACAGAGTGATCAGAAAAACACACATACCCCACGCCACGAAGACACTGCTTTCTATTTTTTTCAGTAAGTTTCACCAACTTGTAAAGAGGGTTTCTTTCTATTGTGTGTGTGCGCGCTGCACCACGAGGTCCACCAAATGGAACAAGGCAACAAGCTGCTAGTTCCCACAACGAGGTCAGGATGAACATTAACCTACAAGTTGGATTAAGATACTATAAACAGCAGCTGAAGGTGTTTTAATCTTATTGGGGACAGTCGAAAAAAGATGCAACAAATCGATTTTCTGAAGTCTGCACGTTGTAGACTAAAAAAAAAAATGGAACACTTCAAACTCTTGAACTCACAATAGTCGCCAAACTTTAACTTGTATCCTCACTTTTTTGCGCAAACTTGGACACAAATGTAGCGAAACTGTGAGAAAGCCTCGTTTTTAATTCACTTCGGACAGATCTAAAGTTAGCCTAATTACACCGTGAGGTAACAAGGTAACAAAGCAAGCACTCCTGGCGAAGCAGTTGTCGTGTTGTCGTGAGAAAACTTGGATTAATAACAAGAAGAAGATGCACGAACATAGCGTTTTGTAGTCTTTCTGACATCGCGCCAGCACATGGCAGAAAAGCCCCCCTGTCATGTCTGGAAAGGAAACAATAGACTGCATGGTTTGCATAGGACGAAGAAAAAAACCCGCTCCACAAATAGCGTCGTCTCTGCGTCTCTTTTACACAATTACACTCACATTTGTCTTCCAAAGCAGTCCCCAACATACCTTTTTTCGACTTCATCTCCGTCCGAAATAAAAAAAAACACAGTTTGCTTGATTGGCGCAGAAGAAAACTGCCTTTGTGTCAGTGTAGTGTTTTCCTGCTTTCCTCCAGATATATTCCCAGCGTGTATCCGAATATGCGAAAATCCTTATTCATCAAAAAAAATCGCGTCTTTCTTCCCTCGTATTTGATTCTTTCTTTCTCCTCTTGTGGTCGTCCTTGTTTGGAGACTTGAGGAGGAAGGGAGGGAGAGGGGAGGTGGGGGGGTTACCTGAGATCTTCTGCGTCCTGTCGGCTCAAAGCCCGTTTTCTCATTGACTGTGTAGTGTGTGTGTTTGATCCTGGAACTGGGTGACAGCTATCTTTGACAGCTGCGTGACTCAACGCACAGAGATCCTCCCACCGCCACGGAGGGGCAGAGAGGGAAAAAATCTCTGACATCAGCATGGCTTATTCCACTGACATGGATACAAGTCTGGTTAAGCTTTACAGTGCTGCACAAAAAAAACACAAAGAGCTCCACAATAAGCTGCAGCGTTTATAGTTGACTGTAATAAAGTTCCGCTAAAAGAGAAACGGTGCAGACTGAGGCGGAGCGTCCGGATGAAAACAACAACAACAACAACAACAACAACAGGCTGCTGGGGAGCACTGCGGACCTCGTGCTTCATCTTACATAAATGATAACCTCGATGAAAAGAGGCTTCACTGACACCTGTGTTAAAATAGCTCATCGCGCTTTTACGCCTTTAATCCCATTTTGTGCGTAAAGTGTCGGTTTGATGATGCAACAGTCGACTAGTGCATGCTTCTTCTTTGCATCGTTTTTGTTTCCTTATCGTCATATTTTCGTGTAGCTAAAATGCAAAAACCAATAATATGTTGTGAGTAGCTCTAATGATATCAAATGTATATTATTCCTCCTGATTCTGAGTGATGCCTTTTGTTTTCGTTCTGTGTGAAATACAAACATCAGGCTATCCAAAGCTCTGCTGCTCTCTTTCCTCTCAGTGCTTTCAGGTTAGGCTACTATAAAGACAACAGCAGGCTACAGGCGAGCGAGGGAAACAGATCAATGCCCTCATTTGTATGCGCTGCACAACCTTGCGACAGCTGCTGTAGCATCGTGCTCTTTACATGCATTTGTTCCAGACAGGCGTCCATGTCTCTGCTAAGACAAATGTCGCCTCCGCGCGTGTGTTTCTGGTACTATTTTTTTTACTCCAAACGCAACCAAAGCAACTGCCGTGGACTTAACACGATGTCCTCGGACTCCCTCTGGTGGCTCAATGAAGCATTTCCTCAAGAGCGTGTGCAGCTTATAGACAGAAGGTGAGATGTCCAGGGATGTTTAAAGAAGTGTAAAAGTAAATGTGTGGGAGAAATTCATAACAAGCCAAAATTACAAACGTATTGTGTCTCTAAAACTGTGTATGATTTTTAAAAATATTAATATTTAATTTAAGCAGGAAAGAAACTCGTTGAAACTAGAAAGAAAATCTATTTTTCAAAGTGTCCTGGTCGAGAGGCAGCAGCACGATTTACAGAGTTTCACACCACATACAACAAATATTAGACCTTAAAAGACACAAATACCAAATTTAAACAGTAAATATTTGTCAAGAAGACCCACGGACACATCAGGGGAACATCTGCAGCCAGATGTGTCCGCCTCCAAGTCATTAAAACATCCTCTTAAAATCCTCCAATGAGAGCAGCTCAGTCTCAGCTCTTTCTTGTGATTGGTTCAGAGTAAAAGGAGCAGCAAACTTAAACTTTAGGAACAGACGGTGAGAAAAGGTCCTGAGACTGATGATTTGAAGTCTCTGTTCTGTTCTGACTGATGGAGGTCAGAAGGTCAGAAGGAAGTGGACCTGAGAGAGACTTTAGATAAGAACATGTTGGTGTTTATGTTTGTGTGACACATGCAGACAGCAGACAGTGATGAGTGAGGATTCAAACTGAGTGATGATGAACTTCAGAGCTTCATGATACTCAGAGTGCAGAGAGGGTAAGATGACCCATCAGAGAGGCCCGTGTCTCTCTGTGCCCGGTTACCTCTACATATGGCAACTGAATATACTGGAACTGAAGAGGCCTAAAGATGATGTCATAACTGTGAGCTCGCTGAAGTAGAGAGTACACTCATGTCACCGCAGGCTCTAAGAGAGTGATATAAGGAAATGACGTTTTGATAACCACATGTTCAAAATATTTTCTTTTCTTCTCTCTCTCTCTCTTTCTCTCTGTCTCTCTCTCTCTCTCTCTGTCTCCCTCTCTCGCTCTCTCTCTCTCTCGCTCTCTCTTTCTCTTTATCTCTTTCTCTCTCTCTATCTCACTTTCTCTCTCTCTCTCTCTCTCTCTCTCTCACTTTCTCTCTCTCTTTCTCTCTGTCTCTCTCTTTCTATCTCACTTTCTCTCTCTCTTTCTCTCTGTCTCTGTCTCTCTCTCTGTCTCCCTCTCTCTCTCTCTCTTTCTCTCCCCCTCTCTCTTTCTCTTTCTCTTTCTCTTTCTCTCTCTCTCTCTGCCTCCCTCTCTCTCTCTCTCGCTCTCTCCCTCTCTTTCTCCTTCTCTGTCTCTCTGTCCCTCTCCCTCTCCCTGTCTCTCTCTCCCTCTCTCTTTCTCTCTCTCTCTCTCTCCCTCTCTCTTTCTCTTTATCTCTCTCTCTCTCTCTCTCCCTCTCCCTTTATCTCTCTCTTTATCTCTCTCTCTCAGGAGAATTGATACTTTTTTCTGGTAGACTTTTTAAAATCATAACCGAAACGCTCCAAGCAGCCTCTGTGTCTCAGTTGGTAAGATCGGGGGTTCGATCCCCAGCTCCACCACAGCCACATGTCCGATGTGTCCAGGTCCATCCCTAAGTTGCTCTCACTGCTTTGTCGGCGGCGTGTGTGTGAATTGTGACTTGACTTTACAGCTGTGCAGTAATCTGACCCCCCCTGTGTAACATCTATAATAAGCCATCCCATTCATATCAAACTCAGTTAGCGTGACTCTGTTTGAAGCGGTCAGGATGAAACAGTCAGTGTGTTAAAAATAGAGATGTGAGCTGCAGGCCGAGCATGCAGCAGCCTGCTGATGACGACAAGTCAATATCAGTCGGTTTAAATATTATAACCTGAGAGTTACACCCTGTGTTATTATGAATCAGGAGACATAAAACTAAGTGTAGACTGGAAATTCTAGTTTGTAATTAAGTTTATACATGAAGCACATTTAAAACAACCTACGTTCACCATAATGCTGCACAACAAAGAGCAACAATAAACACTGAAATGAAATCCCAATAAAAGACTAAGAGAGCCCACAATCGACCGTAGGTACCATGAGCAGGCCTGATAACTGAAGGCTCTGCCTCCCATAGTCCATTTAGGGCACGTTCACACTGGCCATCTGTACCGTGCCCAAGCACGCTTCAACGCTAAAGTCCAGTTCGTTTGACCAGTGTGACCGCTCCGTATCGTGCTCAGGCACGGTACACTTCCTTGTCTTTGGCACACTTCAGAGAGGTGTGCTTCAGCACGGTGCACTTCATGCACGAGCACAAGCACGCGAGTAAACAACGCTGACAGCCTTCATTGTGGAGAAATCCAGAGTTTCATGTCTGTATCTGAATAACATGACTCAATATAAGACACAAAGCAGCTGTCATGTTCTGTGTTGTTTTCCGATGGGCAGGTGTCCGCGCGGACTCACTCACGGACTCTATTTTCTATTTTTATTTATTTATTGCTGTGTCTGATTAAAATGGCTTAAAATAAGCTGTAAAGTCAGTAAAGTAGCTGTCATGCTCTGTGTTTTTCTATGATGTGCAGACGCGGACTTGATTACGCATCTCTTTCTTTCTCTCTCTCTCTCGTCCGCCTGCTTGTAAACTTCATAATAACATAAAGCGTGCATGTGTTGTATTAAGACGTTATGAACAAGAGGTAATCGTGCTTAGGCACGGATAGTCCTGTGTAGTGTGACCGCGGGCCGCACCGGCCAGCAGGGGAATGACGCAGCAGGGGGGCAATCGTGCTTGGGTACAGGACGGTACAGATGACCATTGTGACCCTTAGAGACCGTAGGTACCACGAGCGGGCCTGATAACTGAAGGCTCTACCTCCCATAGTACATTTAGAGACCGTAGGTACCACGAGCAGGCCTGAAAACCAAAGGCTCTACCTCCCATAGTACATTTAGAGACCGTAGGTACCACTAGCAGGCCTGATAACCGAAGGCTCTACCTCCCATAGTACATTTAGAGACTGTAGGTACCATGAGCAGGTCTGATAACTGAAGGCTCTACCTCCCATAGTACATTTAGAGACTGTAGGTACCATGAGCAGGTCTGATAACTGAAGGCTCTACCTCCCATAGTACATTTAGAGACTGTAGGTACCATGAGCAGGTCTGATAACTGAAGGCTCTACCTCCCATAGTACATTTAGAGACTGTAGGTACCATGAGCAGGTCTGATAACTGAAGGCTCTACCTCCCATAGTACATTTAGAGACTGTAGGTACCATGAGCAGGTCTGATAAATGAAGGCTCTACCTCCCATAGTACATTTGTTACATTTGTTTTGGAGCTCTGATGATGACAGGATGGAGCAGTTGTTTAATTTCAATGTTGAAAGTCGAACACTTTAATTCTGTCTCTAAAACCTGAAATATAAATCATGATGGATTATTTAATTATTATTATTATTATTATTATTATTATTATTATTAAGGGTCTACTTTTGGTATTTGGTTTCTTTGGTTTCTGTGTTTTAATAATGGTGACTTGTAGGCCTGTTTGGGGTTTGGCATATTGTTTATGCATGCCACAGTAATCAAATCAAATCTTCATCATCATCATCTCAAAGCGGATCATTAGAGGAATAAAAAAAATAAAAACAGTGAGGTGACACATCGCATCCTTTTACATTTTTCGACTTGTGATTGAACAACGACGCAGTGCCAGTCAGGACCTGTAAACGGAGAGCTGCGTCAATCTGCTGCTGACAGCATGACGTTACCGGATATGAGGTCATTCTGCCTTCAAAATAAAGTTCTAGCTCATTTTATGGCGTCAGCCATCCAAAGTTATTTATCTTGAGGTAACGTGACGTCTCTGCGTTAACTTGATTCAGCTTATTTTTCATCGTGCATCAAATCATCAAACTTTGTATGTTCTTATTAAAGACGCTGCATACGGGGGGAGGAGAGCTACGGCTACAGCTGGATTAGGCGGTTTCAGTGGAATACTGTCCCTGTCCCATGTAGGCTAAAAAAGCCGCATCGGCATCGAGGTTTTGGGGCGCTGGTAGCCTATAGTGGGTAGTTTGCGCGCCCCATCAATCAATCAAACTTTATTTACACAGCACCTTGCAGACAAATTAAATTGCAGATCAAAGTGCTTAACAAGAGTGCAGAAAAGTTATTGACGAAAAAGTAGTTTATAAAATCATTGAGAGACTAATGCACACCAATAAGAATAAAAAAAAAATATATATATATATATATAAAAATGAAAAAAATAAAATACGACACATAAAAGCAATAAGATATTAAAATGAATACATAGGAGAAGAATATTTAAAATAAAGGATAAAAAGACCATACAATTATGTTAAGATTTATAGAAAGCACTATATAAAAGCCATGTATAGAGGCTGTGGTCTATGAGCTAATGGTCCAAGTGGGTGGCCCGGGTTCGAAATCCAACCTGTAGCTCCTTTCCCACATGTCATCATTCCCCTCTCTCTCTTTCTCTCTCTCTATGCCCGACATCTGACTATTATTATTAATTATTAATATTATTCTATTATTGTTGTTATTATTCTATTATTGTATTTTTTTCTCCCTTTATTTAACTGATATGTTCGATTTTTAACTTCTTATTTTTGATAATTATATTCCTGTTTCTTGAGCTGAAAAACATTTCCCCCATGGGGGATCAATAAAGTTTATCTTTGTCTTTGAATAACGTTCGTTGAATAAGGGTTTTATTTTGAAGTCTCCTCGTCCGGAAACGCATCGGTTTCATTGTGTGTGACTTGACCCAGTCGAGGCAGAAAGTGTCTTGTAACAGTTTGAAGTCTAAAATTAGGGAGGCACCCCAACAGCAAATGACGCAAGCGGACTAAAGTGGACAGTGTCTCTCGTCTCTGCGCGTCAATGACAGGACTCAGGACCATGGAGACGTCCACTACAACTCTGCTGTTGTTGATGACACGGGGGGTATTTTTAGATGTTGTTGTCATCTTTTCGTAACGGCCGTTCAGTATAAAGGACTCCTTCAAAATGCAGCTGTACAACAGTGCGCTCACACACTACCCGAGGTCGTCTCGCAAAGTTACAATAACTTTATCGGCCGCGTCGGAGCGTCTAAACGGGACTACACCGACCCCCCCTGAGGCCGATAAAAGGGGATTTACCCACCCAGAGACAACTTCAGCCACCAACGGGGATCCCGTGAGCGACACTGCTGCTGCTTCCGCAAACATGCCTGCCTTTTCATGTTACGAGGCTTCCTCTATGAGGCCGATTTACTTCACATCGACCGCTGAGATATTAATCCGCCGACCCGACGGAGTGGAGAGGTCTGTGCCGATCCACTTCGTGAGGGAGTCCAAGACCAAACCAGCCTCTCCTGACTCGCACAGTAATGGTGAAGGCATCCTCTGTCATGACTGTGACTCGGATGTGATTGTGGACTTGATAGATCATGTAAATAATGGGACAGATGACTACCAGGAGGTGGTTGGAGATCTCTTTTTCAACAGCGCCAGCACCTGTAGACCCAAAACAGAAGAAAACAAAAGGATTGGTGGAAATGCAGGTGAGGGTGATGAAGTGATGCATGCCCCCTTCAAGAGCAACGGGTGGGCCTCGTCGCAGGAAGAGGAGCTAGCTCAACCTGAAGACCTCGTAAAGGGAGATTTTAATGTCAGAGCTGCTCCAGAATCCGAGGAGAGACGGGCGTTCGAGCTCAGCGTCCTGCAGGAGTCGCCTCAACAGAAAAGACAGGAAGTAGAGGACATCAACGATAAGGTCACACGGTACCTGGCCGAGGTGGAGAGACAAAACAAGTATCTCCAGGAGAGGCACAAGTTCAGGTACCACGTCATTCCAGACGGGAACTGCCTCTACAGGGCCGTGTGCAAGGCCACGTTCGGGGACCAGGCGAGGCACGGCGAGCTGAGGGAGCAGACGGTGCACCACATCGCCGACCACCTGGACGAGTTCAACACCATCGTCGAAGGGGACGTGGGCGAGTTCCTGATCAACGCGGCGCAGGACGGCGCCTGGGCCGGGTACCCCGAGCTCCTCGCCATGAGCCAGATGCTGGACGTCAACGTTCACCTGACGACCGGCGGCAGCCTGGAGAGCCCCACCGTCTCCACCATGGTGCACTACCTCGGGGAGGAGGACGCGTCCAAACCAGCGATCTGGCTCAGCTGGCTCAGCAACGGTCACTACGACGTCCTCCTCGACAACTCGCTTCCCAACCCCGAGTACGAGGACTGGTGCAGGAACTCGCAGATGCAGAGGAGACGAGACGAGGAGCTGGCAAAGTCCATGGCGGCGTCTTTATCCAAAATGTACATCGAGCAGAATGGATCAGCGTGAAAGCAAAAACACTGAATGATGACAATAAAAAAGACGACACTGATACAGTAAAAGAATATTCCACTGATCTGCAGGAGTTTTACTTTGAATGATTTTTATAAGATTTCTACAGCGAGAGACGTGCAGTGCACATACTTTGTGTTTTTTCTTTTTGTAAAAGCAGTGCCAGATTAGTGGCAGGACATGTTTGAAAGTGTGTGAGCCTGTTCTTGACAGTTTGGGTTTGGATGGTGAAATGATTGATGATTTAAATACTCTTTATGTCTGAGCTTTTGAGTTTCCATTTTTTCTCCGTCTGTATAATCGTTATAGCTCCTCTCTCTCTTTTTGCACAAAAGTCCTTTTCAGTCCAGAGAGTTAGATTATAGCTTCTTTGAGAGAAAAATCTAAGGGTTGTTTTTTTTTCTATTATTCCATTTCTGTTTAGAAAAGTATTTTAAAATAAATTTCTAAAAAATAAAAATAAAAAAACTCCATTTGTGTTGTTTGCATTTTGAAGTTTGTTGCTGTGATGCTTTATGATCCGTCTCTAATCCGTTCTTATCCACTATCATCACGGTTGGGGGTCAGCTGTTCCATCCTGTGCAGAACACATCCCTGAGAATGAGACCCGTCTTTTTAATCTTTTTTAGAGGGATGACTTGATGCATTACTCATCCTTTCATTGTCAGCTGTTCTGGATTTTAAAAAGTGTAAAAACAGAAAAGTGACTCTGCAGCCGACGGCCTCCCACTCAGGTCGGGCTGCAGAACAAAGGGATGAAATGAAGGTGATATATGAGAGCTCACCTGCGCTGCATCAAAGCGATGTGCACCGTCCACACGAGTACAGTTTGATAATGAGTTTTAAGTTTGTGTGTCTTTTGGTTCCCTCTGTTTTGTTAATGTGCAGAAATCTTATTTTGAACCATGTGGTGAAAGCAAAACACATCAACACAACAAATACATGTTGCCTCACAGCGAGGAAGTTCCGGGTTCGATTCCCCGTCTGACAGGAGTCTCTCTGTGTGGAGTCTGCATGTTCTCCCCATGCATGTGTGGGTTCTCTCCGGGTACTCTGACTTCCTCCCACAGTCCAAAGACATGTCAGCTGTTAGCTCGTTAGGTTAGCTGCTGACGCTAAATCCCCTGTAGGTAAATACATGAATAACAAAGTTTGCAATAAAGAACATTAGAATCAGACATGAGAACCGGTGTCATGGTGGTACAGAAGCTGAAGGTGCCCAGCGGAGTCGGAGATCACACGTGTCAGGTAGGAAAACATTATTGTGTTCATTTAACAGGAGATGATGAACAAATGGATTCCTCAGGTGTGTTACAGATGTTAGTTCTTCAGGTGTGTTACAGATGTTGGTTCTTCAGGTGTGTTACAGATGTTGGTTCTTCAGGTGTGTTACAGATGTGAGCTCCTAAGGTGTGTTACAGATGTTAGTTCTTCAGGTGTGTTACAGATGTTGGTTCCTCAGGTGTGTTACAGATGTTTGTTCCTCAGGTGTGTTACAGATGTTAGTTCCTCAGGTGTGTTACAGATGTTTGTTCCTCAGGTGTGTTCCAGATGTGTGTTACAGATGTTTGTTCCTCAGGTGTGTTACAGATGTTAGTTCCTCAGGTGTGTTACAGATGTTTGTTCCTCAGGTGTGTTCCAGATGTGTGTTACAGATGTTTGTTCCTCAGGTGTGTTACAGATGTTAGTTCCTCAGGTGTGTTACAGATGTTGGTTCCTCAGGTGTGTTCCAGATGTGTGTTACAGATGTTGGTTCCTCAGGTGTGTTACAGATGCTAGTTCTTCAGGTGTGTTGCAGATGTTAGTTCCTCAGGTGTGTTACAGATGCTAGTTCTTCAGGTGTGTTGCAGATGTTAGCTTTTCAGGTGTGTTACAGATGTTGGTTCCTCAGATGTGTTCCAGATGTGTGTTACAGATGTTAGTTCCTCAGGTGTGTTACAGATGTTTGTTCCTCAGGTGTGCTCCTCTTACTTTGAAGGATGACTGACTAAACATCCGACCTGTAGTTTGTACTGCAGTTGTACCAGACTGATTTTTTGATGACATCAGACGCCACAGGAAGCCAGCCCTCTGATGGAGCTGCACTTTTCCTCCAGTAGGTGGAGCTGTAGCTCCCTTTAAACACTGACAGAGTTTAAGACTTCTTTTCAGGCTGACTTTCACCATGTTGTATCGATTTAAATGTGCTCAAGTGTTCTCTGACTTCTTAAATAATAAATATAAATAAATAAATAAATATATATAATAATGTACATATATATATAATATATCTCTTTCATAATGTTTGATTCAAGAATAAAGACAATTTTCAAACGAAAGCTGTTATAATAACGAGTAAAACAACTTCATGTTAAATTGCTCTCGATCACCACACAGCCTCATATCTCTACTTTATTATGAACCATAAAAGAAACTTTATTGAAACATAGAAAAGTAAAAACAATTAGACAGAGCAGTTTGACATATATGTATTTCTAGGTAACTAAAACAAGAGACTCAAAATAACATTTTAATGCCTTATGAATATGACATGTTGATAATAAAATACATAGGCTGACAATAGCACATAGTTTTATATCTCTAGTGAAAACATCGCACGTTTTTGTTTGACATAAAAATATAGTTCTCAAGGTCTTTCCAGAGTGTGGTGGACCTGGAAGTAAACTTTTTTAAAAAATGTTGAGATAGGCTTTTACGCTTGTGTTGGATAAATGTGATGGAGTTATTATGAGTCATGTGGCCTGATGACGTAACCCTGCAGTCATGTGGACATCAGGGAGAGAAAAGTTTGAATCTTTTTTTTTTTTAATGCAGGAGGAGAGAAGGATCCTGTCCCTGCTTCAGAGAGAGAGAGAGAGAGAGAGAGAGAGAGAGAGAGAGAGAGAGAGAGAGAGAGAGAGAGGAGCACAGGGCAGGTGATAGTGGACCGAGAGAGCGGGCTGCTGCTGCAGTACTGGCACACAGTCAGCAGCACACACAAACACACACATACACTTCTACACACACACACTTCTACACACACACACACACACACACACACACACACACACACACACACACACACACACACACACACACACACAGAGAGAGAGAGAGAGAGGGAGCAGAGGGAAAGTCAATGACAGACGCTTCCCACCGGCGTGCAAGATTCCCGTGCTCGGAAGTTACCGGATACTTTGAAAACAGCCAGCTCCCGGTGGAAGAGGAACACACACAGTCGGTGGTCGGTGGCTCTGACCTGAGAGGAGGTGGTGGACATGTCGGGACACCGGGTGCAGTTCGCGGACCTTCCTCCGAGTCAACACAAAGGAAGTCCTAAATTTCACAGTAAGGAAAAATGATTGAGTGAAACGTCTGCTGTGCTGACCTTCATTTGTTTTGTTTTAATTATCAGTGGGGAAACTCTTTCTGCGTTCTTCTTCCTCCCCCGAGCTGTCAATAGCCTCTTCATAGTAACTTCATATCTAGATGTGTGTTGTCATAGACTGGACACAGGAAGAGTTGAAGATTCCTGTGAACTTCCCCAATGGAAAGGTGTTTTTATCAAATGTTACCTTAAAGTAGCCTTAAGGGAATCAGAGTGATGCTTCTTTCTTTGGCAAATTCTACAACATTCATTAAAGCGAAAACATCCACAGCTTATTATTAAGATTTTGAATCATGGCTTCCAGCTGTCAAGCTAAACTTTTCCATCTTGTGGAGAATTGTGATGACTGTTTCATACATACAACACGTGCATTACTCACATGACATGCACGGCTCTGGATATGCTTCCTAATGTGATGTGCACCCTCCCTTATGCGTGACTTGGTTCAGGGATGTTGAGATGAACCTTCACTCTCGATGTTCTCTGCATGTGCATCAGTGCTGCGATCCCATCCAGTGCTCACTTCATGCACTCATCTGAAGTGGCAGTTGCCCTTTACGTGAGCTGCTGCTGCAGCTGCTGCTAACTTTTTTTATCCTCATGCTCCGTCTTTAGTAAGGTGACCCTCACCTATGGATGCATTCAGTGACTGCTTTAATGAAACACACATTCTACAAATAAATGAACACTTATTATTGTGTTTGCTTTAATTACACAAGTAGATTGCTTAAACATGTGCTCCTGCTTGCATGTGAGATGTGACAGTGTCAGCCTTTTTGCTGCTGTGTGACTGCAGTGTATGCACTACAGCATGAGACACAGAGAAGCTTAGCTCATCTCCATGGTGACAGGTTGACTGACAGGACACGTGAGCGAGGGTGCAATGGGAAAATTGCCAGTTTGCTGCAAAGCCCTCCAGAGGGGTGCATCTACAGTGCACACTGTTTTTTTTTTATGACAGCTCATGTGATATATTTTTTTGCGTCCATGATGGCAACTGTTCTGTCAGCTTGTTGTGATTTTGTCACGGGCACTCAGCAACGTGCATGAAGGCAGCTGGGTGAAAAAGGGTTTGATTTGTTTGGTTGCCGCTCGAGCTCAGGTTGCACGCAGGGCATGCTGGGTCAGTGTGTGGAAGGACAGAACGGCTGCTTCAGCAGGAAAAACGGCACATTTCTGACTCAGCCAATCCACCTCTTTTTTCATCCAGATGCAGGTGACAGAGGGGTCAAGTTTCCCCTCTTATCTCCTTCTCTGTCTTTGGAGATATGAAGACAAACTGACAGCCAGGGATTAAGTTCTTATAATCATCTCTACCCTTTTTATGTATGTGTTGGAATACAAATAACACCTGCATGGCAACAGATCTGTCACTCATTGCAGAGAATACTCATCATTACCTTGAGGGAATTCTGTGGGTGGTGCTGTTTATTCTTCTTGAGTTAAAGCAGTAATCTACCAATTCCATATTTGAAGATTTTTCTTAAAGCAATGCTCATTGTGTTGGCGTCCCTCCAAACATGAATTTCTCTAACAGTGTACTGCAGCTTTTATCTTTTCTGTGTTGATAAAGTTGGCAGTTCTAGCTGTTCTGTACTCTTCTCTTGTCTATTTAGCCGCGGTAAATGCTGCTTTTACCCGTAACTTCCTCTCTGTTGCAGCTGCTTTTGGCAGAGGGAAGCACATTCATTTCTCTGGCTTGATTGAACAAGTTATGTCTAATCTTCTTCTGTGCCGGTTGCATAGCTTTGAAAAGGGAGGAGGAATGGATCACAAAGCAACAGTTGATTCCCCTCAGTGTGCAATAAAAGCTTTTTGTTGTAGAGATAGAGACTCTAACATATGTTAACCTTTAACAAGTGCTACTGGTGAGAACTAACATGCCGGTGAAAGGTTTACAAAGTGTGTCAATGCTTTGGGAAAGCTGAACGTATGCCCATTGGAGATCACTTTGTAAAATCTACATTTTTAGTGATCTGAAACACTGGGTTAGTTTGAACTGAGGGCCAACTGACAAAAAGGAAAAAAACATTTTCAAAATTGGTTGCATTAGTGTTGTTCTGTCTTTTTTTTTATGTTGTTGTGTATCTTAAAAAGGCTGGAGTATATGACCTTGGCCAAGGTCCGACTCAGAGGACTGTGTTATGGATTACCTAGGAGGGCTTTTTTGAAGTGTTGCTAATCTGTTTCACCGTGTGGTCACAGAAGGAGTTCAGAGTCATATTTTCCTTGCAGAGAGCCATCAGGACAGCTCTCACCTGGTTCTCACGCCTGATGTGAAGATGTCTGGAACTTTGCAGATGGAATAACTGTAGAAATAAACGGTATTGCAGGCACTGTGCTTTGGATTAGATTTTGACACACAGGTGCGTGAGGCTAGAGCTGCACAGTCAAAGAGTAAAACAGTGGTTTGACTTTCAGTAAGCTGCTTCACATCCTGGACAGCTGCACCATGAGTCATGATGTTCTCCGCTGTGTTTCAGGATTATGTCAACAGTTTCTGGTGGAGGATTTAAATTCTTCATTGGATGGCCTAATGATCAATTCCTCCAACCGCAGGAGCACTTGAACATCTTACTCAATCCCAAGCAGCAACCTCCGGTGTTGAAAAATGAAGCAGATGCAGAAATGCAAAATCCTGCAGTTCCTCAAGTGTCCACTAGAGGCTGGCTGCAGAAGCACAGGAAGTCACATACACACCCATTCTAAAAAGCCTGTTTTTACAGCAGAGATGAACATGTTTACAGCCTGGTTCAAAAAACCAAATAGGTGTGATTAGCTCATGTCTCCATGGACACACACTGTACGGGGGGTGAATGTTTTGATGACTCATCAGTTTTGATTTGATGAAGGATAAGAGTTATTCACAATAAGGCGTGTAGCTGACCTGATTGACAGGTGGGCGCGGTGTAACGGTTTGTCTGGAGGCTTAAAACCCGCCTCAGCTCCAGCTCTCAGAAAACAAGTTCAGACCTCAATACAGCGATAAAAAAGATATTTGCTATCATGTCGTGCTATCAATGATGAAAATAACAGCTGGATACAGAAAACATTCCACAATTTGTTTGAGCAATTTAGATTCTGTGAGGAGCACGGCTGGATTTTCTATCTTCGCAACATTAAAATTAAAATTAAATTGTGGCATTCCTCAAGGTCCCATTCTTGGCCCCCTGTTCTTCTCCACATACATAACGCCTGTCAGACACATAATCCAGCGTTATGATTCCTGGCACCACTGTTATACAGATGACACAAAGTTCTATATATATATTTTTTATCTCCAATCTAGTTATTTCCAGCCTTCTAGATAATCTCTCAGCATCCTCAGTGATATTAAATGTTAGCTGATCCAAAACGTTCCACAAATGGAAGGATGAGGTTATGTTCTTTTTTAAATCTATCGGCCTGTTTCGCACTAAACTTGATTCCCGGACTGAAAATATTCGGCAGAACACTAGAAATCTTGGAGTAACTTTTTCTCTCTTTTGCTACATGACGCACAGATTCATCTCAGAAGTAATCTCTGGAAAAGCCAGTCGGGAGAAGAGCAAAATGTGGTTTTCATCGAGAAGAGCCCTTAGTGACAGTCATTGCCATTCCCTTGACTAAGAAATCCTCTTTGGATCACATAAAACCGATGCTACAGCAACAACATCCTCATAAGTTGTTTTTTGAATCAACCATAGGTACCAGTGTTTGCTCTTTAGGACACTACTGAGGATCAGCCCAAGAGCGTATCTTGAAACCTGGTAAATAATCCATTCTGACTCGCTTGATTCACATGATCTCACAGATTAATAAGCCTGGTTAGGTGAGGAATATTCTCCACTCCAGCCATGCTTCTTTCAGCTCAAGAAAATATCCCGAATCAGGTCATTTATATCTACTGCTGAATCACATTAAGTCATTCATGCTTTTTATGTTTTCCCGACTGTAGTGTTATACGTTTCAAACAAAAATGACTTGTGGAGTTCCCCAAGGTTCCATCCTGGGCCCTCTTCTGTTTAACGCCTACATGCTCCCACTAGCTCAGATTATAAAAAAACAATAAAATAAGTCATCATAACTATGCAGACGACACACAAATATATATTACAATGTCGCCAGGCAACCATGGTCCCATAAAAGCACTGGGTAAATGTATAGAGCAAATCAATGAGTGGATGTGCAAAAACTTTCTCCAGTTAAACAAAGACAAAACTGAGGTTGTTGTTTTTGGAGCAAAGGAGGAGCGACTAAGAGTCAGCACGCAGCTTCAGTCAGTAAGACTGGGCGTAGTGATGGACTCAGACCTCAATTTTAAAAGCCACATTAAGACAATTACAAAATCAGCCTACTATCACCTGAAGAACATATCAGGAATCAATCAGAAAATGGAAACTAGATCGGTGTTTCGGTTCAACGAGGGACCTTGTAAACTGGCAACGTTCAGTCAAATGCTACATTATAATAATGACAAACTAAAAAAAGAGGCATACTCAGGTTCTCTTTCTGTTCTCAACAGCTGCTGTGACATCTATGTACAAATTGGGCCAAAAGTCCCCAGTTATCAGGGTCACTTGTTAAACCAAAACACCAGGACCGTTATGACTGGGCACAGAGGAAAACATTGGAGTAATAGAGTGGGGGACAGTGCCAGCGTTTTGGTCGCCAAGCGTTGCAGCCAACAAAAAATAGATGACAACAACAACAAACATAACACAGTCTATCATCATAAGAGCGAGACCTTGCATTAACACTTTTTTTAGTCATGAGTTTCCTCAATGCCCTCGTTGAGACCACAATGTCACAGCTATAGTATCCCATTGTCGGAGATTTCAAGGACAAACAATAAACACGGCTGCCTAACACTTACAGTCCCTATGCGATGAATAAAAGGCTAATGCTGTGTTGGAATGATAACCACAGTGTGTGTGTCTCCTCACCAGCACAGGAATGCAGATGGTGTCAGTGCCACTGTCAGGCTTTAGAGAAACCAGGGGCGGGGGCTGTCATGGAGGCTTATAACTCTCTGAACTCTCTGCGAAAAAAACAAGTCAAACTGTCACCGAGGTGAGGATAAAGCATGGCCTTAATTTCCTGAGACATATTTCTACACATGGTTCGATCGCTGCTATAAATGTGATCTTTTTTAGCATCTTGCTGTCCACTCTAGGCAAGGTGCGAAATGCCATGTTTGGGTAGGCGGCCGTCAGTCCTGTTGGAAGATGCTGATCACACTGGATAGGCACTTAAGAAGCTCCTTCTGGAAATAGGCGGGCCCCGTGAGACACTAAACAGCTGTTCTCACACTGGATTAAAAGCCCTGTCCCTTAAGGGCTCTTAAGTTCCCTTAGCGTTTAAAAACACAACGATTTAAGGGCACTTCCTCCTCTGCCTATAATAGTAATAGGCAATTGTTTTTCCGAGCTTAACTAGGGATGTCGCTGTCTGATAAAAGGCTGTAACCTTGACTCCATATCTTTGTCTTTTTGTTGTCTGAATTCTGAGCATTCTTTGAGGCATTAAATCACAGCCTGCGGGCAGGATGTTTGGGTGCGATGATACTCTGATTATTGTTGTTTCTTTCTGCTTTAACACAAATCTATTACGGTGAGTGTCGAGTCATGTCGTTTCTCTGTCCATGCATTGAATTTTATTTCGATTATTGTGCCTGAAAAAGTCAATTTATCAGCGTGAAAATAGATAGGAACAAAAGGCTTACAGTCGTCCCAGAAGAGCTTAATATACTCTAGTAGTGCTATATCTTTTCAAATATATTAGTGTGTGTTTAATCTCCAGCACTCTCACAACTCATCCATTTTCTGCTGACCTTTTCATATCTATTCCAGCCACTCTATTCACCGTATCCGGCTCCTAATGTTTCACACTCATGAAAATGAAAGCGCTCTCTTTTCGGCCTATTCTTGTAAACTATTTTCTGACATTTAGTTCCCTTATAGTCGAGCGTTTGTGTTTGAGAGAAGAGTTAACAGAAAGGTCATTTTTTGAGAGATGAAGTCAAAGAGAGAATGAATGGAAAAAAGACGAGGCATCATGTAGAGAGTTACAATAAGACTCTGAGATACTGTGATGTATCCTGCGTCTCGAATGACTCATCATATCAGTGTCATTGAACGCTGCTGCATCACCCAAACTTTGCGAGCCTAATTAATTACCCCCCCCCCCCCCTTCATGACTTTTTTTTGCCTCTTTAGCAGCGGGATGCTTGTGCCATGTGGAGAGGAACCAGATGTTTTTCCTCTTCTCTATACATGATTTTTCTTTTCTTATTGAAATCTCCTTATGGGCTCCTTCCTGAAGAGGACACATGATCAAATATCTGTAGTTCGTTCTCAGGGCGTTTCCACATTAGGCACGATTGTTTTCGTACCATACCCGAGCTCGATTGCTCCCCCCTCCCCCGCTGGTCTACGTTCACATTAGTTACACCGTTCAGTGCCGGAGTACACTTGCATATGTTTACAGTCCGATACAGCAGGGGGCAGTATGCACGTAGTTGGTTTGCATATCTGCCAAGAAACAAAAATAAGAAGGAGTAACCATGGCAACCACTTGCGGGCTAAGTCCATCCTGCTAACTGTGGATGTTTTTGTTATTTCTTGGACTCCAACATCAACCCTCTTGCTACGTCCACATCTACACGTGCAGCTCAGAGGATTTCCAGGAGGCGTTTGGAATGACGTCATACAGCGGTCCACTTCCTTGTTTGAGTATGAATGTGTTCACATCTCCCGCAGACTGTACTTGAGTACAATTGAATCTTGCACCAAGATCCCCCCCCCCATTAGCTATTTGTTGCTCTTTTTTGCACTTGAATTGCACATTTGCACACCTCCACTTTGCACTTTAATAAGCTGTTTTTATTTGGTTTTATATTTTGCTGTGTTGTCTGATTTTCCAATTCGTTTTGGTTTATGTTTTAAGGTGATGTTTCCCTTGTGTTTCTTTTCTTCTGTTTGCTCCTGTTGCAACGCAAATGTCCCCTTGTGGAACAATAAAAACTCTGAATCTGAATCTGAATCTCTGCAGACAATCCGTCTTTCAAACGGTAGAACACCGAGTAAACCAGCTTCATGCTGTAGATCAGCGTGCCTCGTGTATGTAGGATGTAGTCCTTGATGTTTAGAATCCAACCTCGACACTTTCCTGCAAAAGGCTTTTAAAACATCTCCAAGTAGAACTAATGCAGCACATCTTGTCAGGTCAGGATTTCATCGCCTTGCATAGCGTCTAAGTCGAGATAATGAAGATCACCTGCTCTGCAGCAACAAGTGACACACGGGGGCCTCTCAGCAGCCGACACTTAAAGTTTCTTATTGTCTGCAGCAGCTGAGCCCGCAGCTCACTCACAGACATCGCAGCATCATCATTCCCACCGCTGCCTCTTCTTCTTTAACACGCCTGTGGAACCAGCTCAGGAGTAAACAAACTCCTCCATCTTGTTTTATAGCCATCATCATTATCAGCAGCGTCTCAGACCTGATAACACACAGATAGGAATGTACACACCCTTAAAAATGACGACCCCCCAAAAGCTGCCGCAGATCACCGCGCTGTTGTTCGACGTCCGCCCTGAGCAGTGCTCTTTAAAAGTCTGCTCCTGTTATCGGTGATTAGAGACAATCTGGCTGTATACTGTGTGCTGTCGGGATGCAGAGGTGTAATAACTTTCTCTGCATGCTCTCCCTGAGCGCTAATGATGCATGATGCCGGCCCCGATGCACAATTATTATTATTTCATTTTTTGAGCAACGGGAACAAAAAATGGATTTGGACACAGATGAGAGGGAAGTCAAATAGTCTGTCCTTTGATGTTCAAAGGAGAGTATCACAGAGGGATGTGTGGGAGAACATGAGGCAGAGTTTATATGAGGGAGGCCGAGCACTGATGCTCATGTGTGTTGTTGATTCCTGATTATTCGGCTTTTATCCAAACCGACGTACATCAGAGAGTAAGAACAACACAAGCAAGGATCTAGAAGAAAGGGAACAATGTCAGTAAGAGCAAACGATCAGCTTTGAGTCTGATTGGACACACAAGTGCTGACAGGAAGTGACCAGAGGCAAAGCACAACATTGAGGGCAGTTCTTGAGAGCTCTAATCAGTATAGAAACCATCTTATAAGTCGTCGTTATCAAACAAAAACCATCGTCATTACCATCATCATCATCAATAATATGGAGACCATCATCATTAAGTTAGTAGGTATTCATGAAAGAGCTGGCTCTTTAGCTTTTTCTTAAAGGTGCAGAGGGACTCTGCAGATCACATGGAGTTTGGAAGTTCATTCCACCACCGGGGGGCGACAGAGGAGAAGAGCTACCAAGCTTAGATCCAATGGTACATCAAGACAAGTTTCCACTGCTATAACTCTGGTCCAGATTTAGGTCTGGGAACATCATCCTTAAGAAGAAGCCTCCTAAAGGTTTGTACTCTCCCATTCAACCAGGTACTTCAGACACTGGGTTTTTGCCACTCAATATGTCTGATTAGTTGAGAGCTTACTGTATTATAATTAAGCCTCCGGTGGAGAAAACTGATTATGTTCTTGTTGTGTTCACTGTTCCTCATCATATCAATGGAGGTGCAGCCTGCTGGTCACTTTCAATGTTTTACTTAAATGATGATTAAAAACAAACTTACACTTTTTGGACTCGACTGGATTACAGTTGATTGTTCCCTCGAGGTGGGGAGTGAGTCTTGGTGGGGAATTTAACAATCTCCGACTTGTTCACGTGTGAGGGTAAGATGGACCGTGAGATAGACGGGCGGATCGGCTCAGCGTCGGCAATAATGCGGTCGTTGAGGGAGCTGAGCCTGAAGGCAGAGCTCCTGATTTAACCATCTTTGGAAGTTGTTGCGACCCCGATGATACTTCTCGACCTGCACGCTTTGAATGCTGCAATTTGTTTGTTTTTTGTCGACCACCTTGTACTTTTTGGACGTGAAGGTCGTTCTAAAACTTGGTTGGAACCTGGCGGAGGCTTCAAACAAGGTGGGGAAAAGGTTTCCTCTAGCTGGGAATGAATTAATAGCTTTAATTTGGGGAGGGGAAATGATCGGTGGCACTTTTTAAATGACACACACACTTTTAAATCTCAAATATCTTTAAATCGAAGTGAAGCCACGAGTCGTTGGTGTGAAAGTCCAAGTTGAAGGTCCTTTATGAAAATGTAGTCATCAAATTTGTGACTCGAGTCCACACCTCTGATCTCTCCAAACCAAGACTCCTGAAACAGATATTTCATAATACCTGAGAAAGAGTGTACGAGAAACGAAACCCCCCCTGAACGCATCATAACCTTCTGATCACTTCTCACACATTCAGCTTCAGGGTCTCATTTGATAACTGAGCAAGTCGACGGGGTGAAAGAAAAAAAGAAAACTCAGTCCCAGTCGATAACCGCAAGCCGCTCCTGTCAGCGTGACGAATGGGAGGTTTAGTGAAAGGACACCAGTGGGTGTTTATAAGTGGAAGGGGACGCCACTGATTGGGTGCGGTCGCAGCGAGGCGTTGTGGGAGGAAAGCGTACATCGAGAGATTTCTGAGAAAGTTTTTATCAGCTCCTTTTTTCCCTCCCAGAGCTGAGCATGCACACGGCTATAATTGACCGAGTCCAGCTGATTGCAGGTTTTGTTTTTTGGGATGATAAGCGGGGAAAACGATGAGCATCAGTGACCTAAAGCTGTATCAGCAACCTTTTCATTTGATTTAAATAAGGAAGTGAACATAAGCAGCACTGTGTGTGTAAAAGTCTGTCAGGACAAGTTGAGCTAATCCACTTCACTCCCTGGAAGTCTATGAAACACCAGCATGCCAATAAGAGAGGTGCTGGCATCAGCAAGAGACTGTTGATCCTTTGATCCAAACTTTAATCTGAAGACAAAGGAATTTTTTTAATTAAGAGTTTAAAATGAGTCACCCAGCACATCGGAATCGAGTCATACTCCTTTTTAAGGTTAATCTTCTTGATTTAAAGAATCATTCAGGCAGCAAGTGAAGTCTTGTTCTTCTGTTTTTCTCTTTGTTCTGACTGATTACTGCCATGTTTTAATTCCCCGGTTCCCTCGTTGCCTATAATTTACCTTTTCCCTCTCATCTTATCAAACCTCCTCCAGCTGTTAATGTGAGGTGAGACTCGCTGATATTTAAAAATATGATGTGCCGCCCTTCTGTGTTATGTATGAAAAGCTGTGTTGATGCAGACTTGGCTGTGAGGAGCTGCAGAGGGCGAGCAGTGTTGTGTAAGAGATTTAATGGCCGAGCTTGGCGGTCTAAAAGAGGGGTGGGGGGTGGGGGGGGGGGCAGCAATCATCAGACCTTTTTTTTTTTTTGGCAAGGTCAGCAAGGTCCTTTTTATTCTGCGCTGCTCTCATTCAATCACTGCAAATCAGACAAAAAAGAGATACACAACCGCACTTTACTCTGCGCTTTTTTTTTACAGACAAAAAGCAGCATTAAATAGTCTTTAAAGTTAGACGATGATAGACGGATAAAAAATTTGTTTATGGAGCAGGTTCCTGGATTTATGCACTTTAAGCCTCCAGGTGTTTTCAAGGCCACATTTGTGGGTTCATATCCCCAAATGGTGAAATAAAAGAGGAGTTACTGGTGTGTGTGTTTTAATGCCTGCTGTGTCAGTGATAGAAACAGCCCCTTCAGTTACTCTCTGCAGTGACTCTGCACAGTTGTACATTTCTGACCACCTGGGTTGAGTGTTTACACAGCATTTATATTCTCCCTAAAGCCCGGCCGAGCGATGTGCACCTCCTGTTGTATAGACATATCTCTCATGAGAAAACTTAAAGAGTCCGTTTCGTGCAGCCTGTGGGCAGCCTCAGCTGATCTGAGCTTCAGAGAAACTCCAGAAAACTGAGGAGGAAGCTGCATGTGTGAACGCTGACATTTTGACTTTATCTGAAGTTTTGTTCTCCAGACCTCGAGTTTGTTTTCTGCAGAAAGTCAGAGTGAGTTGATGTGAGAATGCAACAGGATGTAATAAAATAAAAACAGATAAAGGTTAGTGTACACCCCTGTAACTTCGGACTATCCTTAATGCAACACTCAGATAGAGGACCCCTTAAAGGTTGGACCTTGGTATTAATACCAGCACTGTACCAAAGTGACTCCACTGGAGGAGCTGTGCGGATTATGAGGCATGTGAGCAGCTGACCTTGATACAACTTCAAAGTGAGAGAAAGTAATGTGACTGGAAGGCAGAGCTGACCAGAGGCCGCTGCAAAAAGGATTGTTGATTGAACTTAATGTCTGAAAGTTTCCAAACAGATTTTTTTTTTCTCCAATTTTATGAAGTTAAAGAAGCTCTGCATTTCAAGAGATGATGACTGAACTCTGTAGAAATAATGTTCTTTATCAGTTTAATTAGCTCCTGATTGTAGGTGAGCAGGCAGAGTCTTTATCATCAAATCAGAGAGAAGGTTTCTAAAGAACTCCCACACTAAATATGTGACCGTTGGAGAATGAAACGTGCTGTTCATTTATGTTTAAGCATAAAACTACTGAAGGTCGCTGAAGTTCCAACATTGTTTCATTTGGTTCCGTTTGCTTTCAGACTGAACTTGAATAATAATAATACATTTATTTATAAAGCGCTTTAAATCAAAGTGCTGTACAAAGCAATACAGTTAAAATACAGGAAAAACATACAGAGAAATCATGACTCATATTAACAGTAAACAGTTGGGTCTTTAACTTTGCTTTTAAAAACCTCAACAGAACAAGCCGGCCTGATGTCCAGAGGTAAACTGTTCCAAAGTGTCGGGACACTCAGAAGACCCCGTCCCCTGAGAACGCAGGGCTCGGGCAGGCACATAAGGGGTTCCCCAGGTCGGTAAGATACAATGCTGTGCTGCCATTTAATATTCTAAAAGTTAGCAGCAGCACCTTAAAGTCTGCTCTGACGTGAACAGGGAGCCAATGAAGAGAGGCCAACACCGGGGTGATGTTGTGTAAAGTAGCCAACAACCACTAGTTGGGGCTCAGTGGCTGCTGCCATCCGGCCTGATGCTGCACTATGACCTGCAAGTAAACATCAGGACAGTGGAAAAATGGCGTCCCGTTCTATGTTCTATGTTATTGGGTTTTTTTTAAGATTTATTTTTGGGTATTTTGTGCCTTTATTGGATAGAGACGGAAATCAGGGAGAGAGAGAGAGAGAGGGAATGACATGCAGGAAAGGATCGACAGGTCGGATTTCAACCCGGGCCGCCCGCTTGGAGGACCACAGCCTGCACACATGGGGTGTGCGCTTTAACCGCTGCGCCACCAGCAGCCTGTCGATGTTCCTTTATTGAAAAAGTGACATTCATATGATGTTAACCTGCAAGGACGACTGAGGGCTGATGTTGTTAGCAATGCTAACATTAGCATGCTTGGCAAACCTTTTTGACATCATTTACACATGGACAAATTTAACCCACAATGCACTGCTTTGTGGTTCCCCTCCCTCGTTTTGTTTGTTTAACGGACCAGAGTTCGGTTCTTTGGTCAGCACCAGAGTTCTTTTGAGGATTCACAACACCTCAACCCCAAACGAACTATCCAACCAGAGTTCGTTTCAAACAGCTCAGGTGTGCGATCCACCTTAAGACAAACTTTATGACCTCATACTTTTAAAGACAGTCTGGTGTTTCACTTTTAAATAGTTTCAAAATCTTTTACAGTGTCTGGCAGCTGCTACTTTTTCATTATCTCCAAACAGCTGCCGGTTATCTTCTCCTTCTTCTTCTTTTCCTCCTTCCAGCAGAACGCTTATTCAGCAGCAGCCAATAACTGAGGTGAGGAGAAGTTAGCACCAACTTTCCGCCGACCTTCAGGGACCTTTTAGTCCCCCCCCCCGTCCCCCCGTCCCCCCCCCAACCCGTGAGTCACCAGAGCCCCCTGCGCCTTCCCTCAGAACTTGACACAGAATGGCGCCGGGGGAGTTTAATATCACGGGGGGGTTGTGGGTGCTCCTGACTGATAGAGGGTCTGGAGTTGGACTTTGATGTCCTTTGTGCTTCTTAATGAGGATCAGACTCCAGGGTTTTTTTTGGCCAAAGCCCCCCTCCCCCCCCCCCCGCCCCTCTTCTGCTCGAAGGGACACCACAAATTGAAGGACCAGTCTTACCTCAAGAGGAGGATTTTCACCCTCTTCTTCTACTCTTTTCTATACATGCCCCCCCTCCTCTTCCTCCTCTTCCTCCTCTTCCTCCTCTTCCTCCTCTTCTTCCTCCCTCTGCATTCTTTAATCGGCCTCTCAGGCACCCTGGGCGTCTCTGCGTCTCACAGGGAGTTAATTTGTTCATCATGGAGTTCTTTCCCTCTGAAGCCTTTTCATCAGCACCCCAGGGAGGTGTAGAGGTGTGCACATGGGAGACCAGGAGCTTGACACAGCACAGGAAACACAGCTAAGGGGGTCCAGCTGGCTCTCTCTCTCTCTCTCTCTCTCTCTCTCTCTCGACCAGACCTGAACACTGAAACGTGTGTAGACAAAACTTCAGCGAGAGCACAGGGTCAGGGCAGATGTCGGACAAACCCCCTGACCCGACTTCTGAAATTAGAAGTAAAACCAGAAACATGTGTGCGAGCGTTCTTGTTAGCTCGCCCTTTCCTGCTGAAAAAGACATCTTGATGAATTCACCCGGGAAACAAAGACACACTGTAGTGTCACTGCTATTCCTGTTTTGCAAGGCTCAAACTTATTTTTCTGAATGACACTTGTAGAAACTCATTTTCCATCAAGCTGGCCTGAGATTAAGAAGATGAACAACATATGTTGTGGCATTAGACCAAGAGAAATTAAGAAACTCATTTGTCCTACTCTATTTATACAGATTGGCTAGTTGCTATGCTAACACTTAATATAGGCTACTAATAACGTTATCATGCTGCAGTGAATGTGATTTATATACTCAACAACACAAACTACAAGATATTACAACACTTGTATTAACAGAATAAACACGATAACAACGACTAAAGTTACATTTAAGCAATAGCGGTATCATTTGCGATGGATTGTGGGATGTGTAGTTCCTTGACTCAGGGAGTAAATATGTGCACAGTCTTGTTTACCTTTGACCTTTTCTCTGTTTTTTTGATGCTGTTTTTGCGCCAATTCAATTAAAATTCAATTCAAAAAACTTTATTTGTCCCCGGGGGGCAATTCAAAGGCAAACAGAGCAGTAAATTAACAACAGAGCAGGTAGACGAAACATTTTAAACCTAAAATATAAAGTCTCAATTTAAATACAACTTAAAGCTTAAACTTCACTTAAAAATACAAAATATGAAAGAGTAGATATAAGTGGACAGTGATCAGACTAACAGATGTAAACAGAACTGTGTGCAGTAAATGATAAATAATAAATATATATATACAGAGCTATGTGCAAGTAAGCAAATATTAAATGATAAGTTATTAAGGTGAATAATGGAACAACAGAACTAATATATACAATATAACTGTAAAGGTAAAAGTGAGATAAAGAAAGTGACCGTAGTGCAATGATGGATAAGAAACAACAGGAATAAAGTAAGAACTTTATGAATACTGATGTAAAAAGGATAAAGTGATGTAGTGCAGAGGCAAATAGAAAAGGAAGTCGATACAGCGACAGTCGAATGTTTTATAAGTGTCACAACATACGCTCTTCTCTCTGCTGTAGAGTTCAGACTCAGCATTTTTTGTTTTCATTTTGTAACAATTAGGTTCAAGTCGGTGCTATTTCCAGCAAAAGGAGCTTTACTGTTAATTGGTGTTACGGCCATGGAGGATATAGTCATAAAAGTTGGAGCTCATTATTCCTGTAGGAGGACTATATAATGAAGAGAAGTGGAGGTTTAGAAACCGGATCTTTTGTCTGAAGAGCAGACACTCGACATCCTGCATGACTATCGTATCTGCCCCCCCCCCCCCGTCCCCCGTCCCCCCCCCCGTCCCATCGTTTATATTGTGTTGCAAATGTCCCTGATGTATTTTTAAACCAGCTCTATTTAAAGCCTCATATTTAGTGCCCTCCTCTTGTGTCTTCATCACTTTGTGTCCCTCTGCGTCAGATGCTTATCTCTGTCCGGTGTTTGTCATGCCCCCCCCCCCCCCGGCCTTTGCTGTCGGCTCAGCAAAACGCTGCTGCTGACTGAAGCCGTGTGTGTCCATACACGTGTGTGTGTGTGTGTGTGTGTGTGTGTGTGTGTGTGTGTGTGTGTGTGTGTCAGTCGGAGGACTTCCTGTTGTGTTGTGACTTGGATGCTGGAGTTTGCTGCCACTGCAGTTCACTTGTGCTTCTTGTTCCACTGTTGCTCAATAGTTACGGACACTTTTTGGAGCTGCACATACTTCACTATCCTCTCGCTGGGTTTGCGAGGCTGATACTGATGATTAATTTTTAACGGGCAAAATTCTCAGATTACAATATGGTTATATCAAGTATGTGACTTTTGGTGCTGGAATTGTAAATAATTGTAATAATAAACTTCCATGTGCTGCAGACGTAATGAAAGTTTTGTAAAGTAGCATGAAGAACCCCCCATTTATCGATATGATCATAAGAAGTTTGGTATGAAAGAGTTTCATCATATCATATGATAAATGCCCATGTCTGTCAGAGTTATCGACGGACAGATTTCTCTTTAAGTATCTAAATCTCCTGCCGGATGGTGCCAGCTTAGTGTCAGCGTGGAGAGGACACTGTATGAAGTCTCGATGTTCGTCTCTTATAAAAGGACAGAGATGAATCCGGTATCTTAATGTCAATGCTTTTAACAATATGTTCCAACCTACAGTATTTTATCTCCAAATGGAAGGCAGGTAATAATAGCAAAGGTAAGGACAGATTCCTCCATGACATTGTAAAAAAAAAAAAAAGCGACATTAATTTGCATCCTCGGAGGAGCTGCAGACGCTGCCGTGCTTTTCTATTTTACCTATATCTATATTCACCGGTTTGACTCACGTCCAATCGTTTAATTGTATCCACTCCTAAACTCACCTGCTGCTCTCTCATTGGCTGGAGGAAACACACCAGCTCCCCGCTCAGAAACACCACGAGTCAACCAGAACAAATCAGAACAGTAAAATCCAATCAGAGGACAGAGTCTCTGCAGACAGTCACCACCACACATGTACGGAGGCCCAGAAGGGACGATGGAGCAGCTTCACTTTAGGAGAAGTCTGTATTTTATTTTGAAGGAACCAGCCAGCTTCACTTTAGGAGAAGTCAGTATTTTATTTTGAAGGAACCAGCCAGCTTCACTTTAGGAGAAGTCTGTATTTTATTTTGAAGGAACCAGCCATCTTTACTTTAGGAAAAGTCCGTATTTTATTTTGAAGGAACCAGCCAGCTTTACTTTTGGATAAATCTGTATTTTATTTTGAAGGAACCAGCCAGCTTTACTTTTGGATAAATCTGTATTTTATTTTGAAGGAACCAGCCAGCTTTACTTTAGGAGAAGTCTGTATTTTATTTTGAAGGAACCAGCCAGCTTCACTTTAGGAGAAGTCTGTATTTTATTTTGAAGGAACCAGCCAGCTTTACTTTTGGAGAAGTCTGTATTTTATTTTGAAGGAACAAGCTGCTGACTCTACAATAACGGATTCTTATCAAACATGTTTGTCATACATTTAAAAACACTTTCACCAGAGTTTCACCAGAACCCGACGTTTCAGGTCTACATCCTTAAAAAAAAACATTTTAAATGGATTCAAGGATCTTTTTTATGTCTCTGATCTCACACTCCAGTAATCCTTTTCAGCTCCGCTCTACATCACACAGCACCGTCATTTGTTTTTAACTCGATCCCGCCAACTTTCTCATGACTAAGAATTTGAAACATCATTCATATTCATGTGTCATCCTCCATCCTCCGACTCTACTCGCAGCAGAGATGCTCAGTGAGGAATGAAAGATGTATGGACCGCTGCATGACCGGCTGGCTTAATCTAACCCTTGCAGACACAGGTTATAAAGATTTACAGATATTTAAATTAGTCATTGGGTTTAATAGACTCGGTGGTGGTGAGGTCATACTTTCTATAAACACATCAGATTTTTTTTACAAGCCACAATCCGGTGAATTATAAGTGACATATTTCTGCCACTGTAAAATTCCCACCATATGTTCCACATAGTTCGACTTCAGTCTGCTTCACAACACATCATATAAGCGTAATGATTGATGCGTTTTGGGACGTTAAATGAAATGGTTTCCACCGGTGAAAGTATGCAAATTTATGGGGACGATAATCTGTCATTTGAAAACTGTCAGCTTGATTTAGAGACTCGAGCCACAAAAAACCCTCGCATGAAAATCTACTTTCTTGGCAGGCATGTGTACACACAGACATGAACAAACACACACACACACACACACACACACACACACACACACACACACACACACACACACACACACACACACACACACACACACACACACACACACACACAGATTATTCACAATCCCCCCGAGAGCGCTTAGACAAATGGCATTTTCACATGTGAAAGGTCAAAAATGAAATAGCCGGTGTGAGCATAAATTTGGGTACTGTACAGTTCCTGTGATGGAAAGGGATTCATGAGCGTGAAACATTATTTATTTTAGGTTGCAAAACCACCAGATTTACTGCTGAGAATTTATGCCTCACTGCGTTTAGGTTCATATCATTCAGTGAACAGATAATTCAACTGCAGGTTTCATCCTGTCGTCTTGTTTAAAGACTTTATATGTCATTTTTTGATCCAGCAGATGTCGCCCTTGAGCACCAGCATGAAAACAAAACAACTGGCGCTGCATTGTTGTGTTAGCATGCTAATGCTAGCGATCTTTATTCTGCTGGTATCTTCACACTGCATGTAAATTTACCTGAAATGAGCGTGATCTAGAAACACAGTTAAGCAGTGAGTACAGTATGTTATTCTTCTTTTCTCTAGTCCCTCAATTAAACAACTTTTATACACGAGGGGAGGAGTCAGCCGGCCGTCCGGGCGATGTAAACAAAGTGAAGATAGGACTCTGAAAACATGACAGACAGTGGGACTCGGGTGTTACACCCATTGTAGACAGTCATGACTCACAGAGTTATTTTCAGAGGAGATACTTGATTTCTACATTTAAGTGTGAAAAATCACATATAAAGACTTTAATTCTCTGAGTGTTCAGTTTATAGACCACTGCAGCGAGGATAACTCAGATATCAGTTACAACTTTTTTATCAGGATAAATCCCTTGGGATGTAACATCTCGCTTTCAAGGGTGTTTGAAGCCTGAGTGATGTCACCCGTCTGTTCCTGCAGGGACGCGGTGGCGGTCTCCATGCTGGAAATGCTGTCTCAGTCTAACTTTCAGTCAACCTAACGACAGGCTGAGAGCTGGAGCTGAGGCGGGTTTTAAACCTCCTGACAAACCGTTACACCGCGCCCACCTGTCAATCGTGTCCGCTACACGCCTTGTTGTGAATAACTCTTGGTCATGCATGTCGTGGCCGTGCATGATTTGTCAGTCGAGTTTTGGTCGGGTCATGTTTTGGTGGTGCATGTCTTGACTTGACTGTTTTGGTGACGTATGTGTGCAAAAAGCAGCTTTTCCATCTGAACCCTGAATAAAAACACAGCTCAGAATTACTTTTAGAAATCACATCCTCAGTTATACTACAATATAGTGTGACCGACATGTCAACACGTTTATTGTTGTTTCACATTTCATCATGAAAACATCCTCTTGTCCTTTTTGATGGATTTTATCATCAGACATAAAACTGTTTCTATGAAATGTAAAGAAAAAAAATAAATTTATCACCATAACATCCAGACAGTAAGACCAGCTTCCTGTACTGGTTTCAGAATCATCAACATGCTTTCTCATGCTTTATAGCAGCAACGTGGCTTTTCTTCCCAGAAAGATGCTGCAGTTACAGAATTCAGCTCGTCCTCCTCCTCTCTATCTCTCTCTCCCTCTTTTCTCTCTTTCCTCCCGCATCCAGGACATCGAACTAAAAATCAATACTCCATAAAGAGAGAGGAGAAGCTTTTATTTACATCAGTGTGAATGGAGATAGGTGGTTTGTCTCTCCTCATATCCACTGGCTTTATAGACTTCAGGCAGACGCTTTCTTTTCCCCCCCTCCAATAACACACTCGACAGGCTGTCCAGATAAGAAGCTGAACTCTCCTCAAAAATGCTGAGGCATATGAAGGAGAGGACTATCCACCGCCTCGGGGGGAGAAGCTGGATGAAAGTATAGAGTTTTAGAGGTAGACGTTTCCAAAACAATGTCTGTGCCCATTGAGGACGAGGAGCAGGAGTGATTCATAAGGCCACAGGGGGGCCCCAGAGACAGGCCATACGACGGAGTAAAAAGCTCCTGATGACACACTGTGGCACTAAATGCAGGATCCCTTCTCACTGTATAAGCTGCTAAAACAACCCAGTGCTGACTCTTTAAGCGTCATATTTTTTTTGCTGCTTCACATCAAGTGAATTGTGGGGAACGTTTGAGGAAAAAAAAAAAAACATTTTCTGTTTCAGCATCTTTTACAGTAATCCTCTTACGGCTCCATGTTAAGAAGGGCTTCTATACTTACTTCCACCAGAAAGAGACGACGTGACTTTGTTGCCTGAAGCAGTTTTTTTGCCTGTTTGGAGCTTTTTCCCAACATTGCAGCACGGTCGCTTAAAAAGGATGCAGCATCTAAAGTGTCTATATGACTCGTAGTTTTTTGCACATTTTACTGCATTTCTTTTCTGTTTTATGTCACTTTATTGAACCAGGTTCATCCCATTGACGTTAAGAACCTCTTTGCATAGGGAGACCTGGACGAGACCGCCAGCAGCACAAACACAAAGATATACACAGAGACACAAAGGGAGGCAAAGTACGATTCACAAAAACTCTGGAGCAGCCCCCGAGCTACTTAGACAGTAGCTCAGTCTGTAGGGACTGCACCAGTTCAAGTCCCGGTGCGGACCAAGTATTGAGGTTGGTCTGGTAGCTGGAGAGGTGCCAGATCACCTCCTGAGCACTGCCGAAGTGTCCTTGAGCAAGGCACCAAACCCCCTCCCCACCACCAGCTCAGGAGCGCCCACTGTGGGTCACCCTGACATCTCCATATGATCCTGTTTGTGTCTATATACTTCAGCCTATGTGTGTGTTGCTGCTACAGAGTGTAAAAACTTAAATTTATCAATAAAAAAGTAAAATCTTAGTAAAAAAAAAAACCAAGTCATTATGGGCCAGCACACGGCAGTAAGAAATTCTACAATTTACTTAGCAGACTCTTTTATCCAAAGCGACGTACATCAGAGAGTAAGAACAACACAAGCAAGGATCTAGAAAAAAGGGAACAATGTGAGTAAGAGCAAACGATCAGCTTTGAGTCTGATTGGACACACAGGTGCTGACAGGAAGTGACCAGAGGGGAGTGTAGTGAAATGTGAAATGTGTTCTTGGTCTGGAGGGTGATATTTTTTTTCAACATAATGTCAAAGGAATTTAAGAAATGCTGCCAAGAGGGAGTCCCCGCCTGAGGTGAACTATATTGGGGGTTCTCGGCTTGGTAAGGTTTGGGAGCCCCCCCCCTTCCCTGTTTCAGCAGATGGTCTCTAACTCTGCAGAGCGTCCTCGATCAGTCTCGTTTCTTTAATTGAAAGTTGATGATACCGGCAGAGACACGGGCCCTCTGTCTCCTCCGTCCTGAGTGATCGGCAGCCCGTCTGCCCGTCTGCCATGGCTGCGTTCACTGCAGCTTAGTGCGGCAGATAATGTGACATGTTGGGTGTCTTTCTTTCCCCGGGGAGCTGCCTGGGTGTTAGGGACTAATTGGTCCTAACTGCCTTTGCCTCACATATATAGACTTCTTCTTCTTCTTCTGCCTGTGGGTCACACATCAGATAGAACTACAGAGATAGAGATTCAGATTCTGTGAACTAGTAAAAAGTCTCTGATTGAATATTGATTGTTTCCTAGGTTGAGTTATTCCGTAGAGCAGAAAGTTTTGGAGTCCTCTCAGTGATTTCCTTTTCTGTGTAAGACGTCCTAAAGATTTACTTTATCATGCAGCGGTTTCTTTGTGTTTTAAAGTGTTTGCTTTAAAAGATTCTTCAGTGGTATTTCTCTCCCTCTCGCTTCTTCTTTCTGCATGTTTGGCTCGGCTCGTCTGTGTTCTGGTGGTCCCGACTTGCTCAATAACATCGCTGTGTGTGTGTGTGTGTGTGTGTGTGTGTGTGTGTGTGTGTGTGTGTGTGTGTGTGCCCTCAGAGCCAGACACAGCAGCTGATTTAGAGTGAGTGTAACAGTCAGTAATGAGTCATGATATGGTCGGGAGGGAGCGCTGAGATGGAATGTAGGAAGAGAAACAAGCAACCCCCGAGGGCTTGGAAAACAGACTCAACCTTAATCCTGAGCAGAGAGGTACACGGCTCACCCCCCCCCCCCCCCCCCAAAACATCTTCTCAAATCCTCCGACGTAGCTCACCACCAGGTTCTGTAAAAACATCGCCTTTGGATTTACGCTGCTCCATAAAGAGCCGGTCATTCTGTCTTTAAATCTATATATTTATATGAGCAGTGCATCAATTAAGCTGAAAGAGGCTATAAAACTCCTTAAAGGAAGAATGTACGACATGTAACACATCAATAAATCATAAAGTCTATCCTGTGTAAATGTGTCTCTGAGTCCTGACTGTCTACAATGAGGGAGAAGCTCGAGTCCCGCTGGCTGTGTTGTTGTCAGAGCCGTGTTTACATGGACGGGACGGCCGGCTCCTCCCCTTGTGTATAAAAGCTGTTTTAGTCAAGAACTAGAGAGAAGAAGAAGAACATACTCACTGATTATTTGGATGTTAGTAAGAGTTTTTAGATCACGCTCATTCTGTGTCAGTTTACATGAAATGTGAAGCTACGAGCTAACTAAAGAGCGCTAACATTAGCATGCTAACACAACAATGCAGCTCGAGACAAGGACGATTTTTTCAGCCACTTAATGTTTAATTATGGTGCCTTCCAATTTGATAACTCCTGTGTGCAGTCATGAGTGGAGGGGGGGTTGGAGGTGTGTCTCTGGAGGAGAGCGGAGGCTTCAGTATGGAGGAGGCGTGGCCTAACAGCAGTTTGTTTTGGTTTCACGCTGGTGCTCAAGGGCGACATCTACTGGATCAAAAAGTCGCACATTCTTCTTTTAAAAGTGAAGGCGTAGTAGCGAGTAACCCCTGAAATCTAAATCACATTCTCCAGAGTCTGTTGCATTCCACTGTAAGATTCTTGTTTATATCAAAGTTAAAATGTTTGAAAAAACTGCAGATTTTTTTTACACCAACAGCGGCCTCAGCTTGGGCAGCGACTCATTTATAACCGCTTCCTCCCTTTAAAAAAAAAAAACAATAACCTCCAGACAGAAGCGTGAGTTCATTAGAGAAATACCACAGATGCACTCAGACAACTCTCGCTGAGCCCACCAGCCTCCTCAAATATGTGCAGCAGCCCCCTCCCCTACAAGCATGAATCATACGGGGGGTAAAAAGCAGGACTTGTGGAATTCTTCTGCACCGATATATTTCCATAACCGCTCATCCCACTGCTCCACATCTCAAACTTCTCCAACACCAGACGGCCGCCGCCGCCGCCTCATTAGTGAAACATTAGTCGCCTCTTTGGCGTTTTTTTTGGAGGCAGAGTGTTCTCACCTCAGACGGCTGCGGGTGGCACTTTCATCATTCGTGGGGGGGTCATTATTGTCTGAGCTAAATCCAACCCCTCAGATAATCATCATCTTTCACAAGTTGTTTTTTTTAAAGGTTGAAATATTTGCGGTTGCTTTTTTTTTTTTTTTTTTTCCAGGTCTAGTTTTGAAATGCAAATTGATTCCATGGCTGGATAGTGTGTCAATGTTTTGGTTTGTTTTTGGATACGTAGACGTACTTTATGATCTATCACGTTGCACAAAATCACAGGCTTAATCAGGAAACTCAAATTATATCCATCCCTCTAAATGCCATGTTATTTCAAACCTTTGAAACAAGTTCCCGTCATTCTTCTTCTACCGTACAGTCAGAACTGGCTTCAAGCCTGGGAGTCCACACAGAGGGCTTTCATTTACTCCCAGCATATACACACACACACACACACACACACACACACACACACACACACACACACACACACACACACACACACACACACACACACACACACACACACACACGCAGAACGCCATATAACCATGCGATGAGAAAGTTAGCATTAACTCCCTCCCTGAAGCCTATATGCAGCGTGTGTTTCCCGTGGTCAGATTTTTTTTTCAGGTCTGACATAATCCTCTGTACTACGACGCTGCTGGTAAACATAGCGGCCAATCTGATGACGCACAAATATAATCTGGCACAACTCTGATATTTAATCTTATGGAAATGTCTCTCTGGTCTTTTTCTTTTTCTCTCTTTTTTTCAAAAAATCCGTCAGACATGCACGCAGCGGTTCCTGTGAGGTTCTTTAGCCACGCCGATTTTGTCAGCAAACGGTTCAAAGTATGTAGGTCAATCTGCTCTGCTCTTTTTATCTAAAGCCATGCAGATACATTGAAATATGATTAGTATGTTTCACATCTATACAATCAGTGATGGCTGTCTGAGGTGCTCAGAAGGGTTAGTAGGCAAAAGGGCAATCACAAGGAGAGAGAGGGGGGGGGGCTGGGTGTGGAAGAACTGATCAAATCTTGAGTGATTTTTTTATTAACCTCTGAATCCCTGTTTAAACTTCTACCATGAATATAATCATCTTCTAAACTCAGCAGCCGATAGGAGAGGGCATCTCATCCTGCTCTTTTTATAATAGGGACTTCTAACTGGGATGCATTTTGTCAAATCGTCTGCGTGTAAATCCATGCCTGTGCTGCTCCGCTCTATGTGGATTGCTGCTCTTTTGTAACATGTTGCCTGCGCTGGACACGGTTGATCCTTTTGCTCGCTGTAATCCATTTTTTCAGGTTTTTTAGTTGGTGAGCACGCAATAGCATCCCAGCACTTCAGCATGTCGAGGCGTCTTAAACAACAAGTGTCACAGGTTAGGTGACCTGTCTACACACTGTTAGTCCAATTAGACAAGTTTATAGGATTGTTCTGTTGTGCACTTTCCAGACGCAACAGTGTCAGCATAATGTGCTTTTACAGAAAGAATCAAGACCTGTTCCTCTCAAAACTCTTTCCTTAAAGTCTTTATTTGTTTTTTTCACACTTAAATATAATATAAATCAAGTATCTCCTCTGAAAATAACTCTGTGAGTCATGACTGTCTACAATGGGTGTAACACCCGAGTCCCACTGTCTGTGATGTTTTCAGAGTTTTCAGAGTCCTATCTTCACTTTGTTTACATCGCCCGGACGGCCGGCTGACTCCTCCCCTCGTGTATAAAAGTTGTTTAATTGAGGGACTAGAGAAAAGAAGAATAACATACTGTACTCACTGCTTAACTGTGTTTCTAGATCACGCTCATTTCAGCTAAATTTACATGCAGTGTGAAGATACCAGCATAATAAAGATCACTAGCATTAGCATGCTAACACAACAATGCAGCGTGAGTTGTTTTGGTTTCATGCTGGTGCTCAAGGGCGACATCTGCTGGATCAAAACATCACATATAAAGCCTTTAATGGTTTAAAGTTGTTGTTTTTATTGCTTTATCTCTCCGTCCTCACGACGACCTCATGTTGTGTCTGTGCTGCTCTGGTTGTGATAACTGTACTCTAGAGGACATTTCTGTGTCAGACAAAGACAAATGTTGGTCGTGATTTGTCAAGAAGAAGCAACGTCAAAGCTTCTTGAGAAAGTTGAGTTTTTATTTTTAAGGACAGAGGGGGAAGAAAGAAAAAAAAAAAGCGGGGAAGAAACGCTCTGATCTTCTCTCCCGTGCTGCGTCTCTCTCTCAGAAAACTCCGGCTGTATTTTTTTCTCGTCACAGCTGATGCCTTCGGTGCAAGAGATCAGAACAGCTCCACTGTGCGTCTCTTGTGTACACACACACACACACACACACACACACACACACACACACACACACACACACACACACACACACACACATGCTGGTACGCTCCCTTCCTTTTGCGCTCTTTAATTTTCAGTAAATTCCAGCAGTGAATGTGGGGTTTGGTGTGTTTGTGCGGTTGCGTTTCTTTGCCTCTGGTTGCATGAAAAATCTCTTTGCATGTGTTTGGAGAACAGACCGTTTGGAGTAGTGGGACAAGACACGGACAGAGAGAGAGAGATGAAGAAGAAAGAGGAAAAAGTAGGACGAGGTGAAGCCGGGGATTGTACCAAAGTGTGTCTTTGAGCGCTTGGCCGATGACGTGAAGCGCTGCACACACACACACACACACACACACACACACATCTGGAACAGCTTGAGCAGCTGCACCTGAAGACAAGGGCTCCTCCACAAAGCCTCTGCCGGCACTTTCTCTTTCTCCCTCGTGCCCTTTCTTTTTTCTTTTTTCTGTCCCTAAATCTTTCCCTCTCTCTCTCTCTCTCTCGCTCTCTCTCTCTGGTCTCCGCCTGCCTGAGCGCTGGAATTGTTACCCGCTGAGCATCGGCACAGAGGAGCGAGTGAACCGGAGCGAAAAAGAGGAGAGGAGGAGAGGAGAGGGAAGGCACAAGAGGACAGAAAACATGGGGAAGAATTACAAGGCGTGAGGTAGGAGCAGAGTTGACAACCTTATTATGAGTGCGGGTGAGGGAAGAGAGAGAGAGAGAGAGAGAGAGAGAGAGAGAGGGAGCGGGGGGATTTACTAAAAAAAAATGACAGGGAAGGAGAAGGAAAGAGTGTGAAACACGGGAGGAGAGGCGAGAGGAGGGATTAAGAAGCCGGGATGTGCTTACACTAGAGACCTGAGTTTCTGTTTGCTTTTGGCACAGCACGCCTTGTCACTCTACAGGTTTTATCTACACACACACACACACACACACACACACACACACACACACTCACACTGTTTGCTTTGGAGGATGATCCCAGGAGGCCACGCCAGGAGAGGAGAACACCTTCCAAGGACTGATTAACCCCCCACCCCTCACCCTTCTTCCCAAAAGTGCCCTCCCTCTCTCTCTGTCTCCGGCCCACTCAGCCTACCTGCACTAGTTACAACTCGCTGGAAGCTGCAGAGTCACCGAGTCACTCACTGATTGCTCAGACGCCTTTGGATTTGGCTGGCTGAGAAAGACTTGAGGAGCCCGTACTGACCTGCAGGATGTCCAAAGCCTCCAGGCTGGCTCGCCCCCCTTCTTCTTTGGGATCTGGATCCAAGCTGCCATCGCCGAGGAAGGAATGCCCCGGCACGGGTCGAGCCCGGGTGGTGAGCGTTGGGGAGAAGCTGATGAGGGCAGGTAGCGATGGGGTCCTGAGCAGACAGAAGTCTCTGACGGCCTCTGTGCAACAGGAGAAAGCACAGAAACAGACCCAAGTAGAAGCTCAGGCCCAGAACCAGAGTCAAGGAGAGAAGGGCGAGAAAATGGAGATGGTCCACCCCAAGAGCAGGATCAGTCCACCTAAAGGCTCTCTGCGCAGTAAGTAATGCACCAAACTTTATGACCTGAAGGTCAACTTGGCTCCCATGATTCTTTGCTCTACTTTCTTGAGTGATCTGTTCTCATGAGAAACTTTGATTGTTGACTGAAAGCAACAATCGACAACTGTCAATCATTGTTGTTGCATTTTAGAGTGAGATCCAATGCTGGTTTGTCAGATATTATCTGTCCTTTATCTACATATCACTCATCATTTTATTCGTCTCTTCTTCTTGTTTTTATCGCTCGTTCTTCATCCATTGCGTTCCCAATCACTGCATCCAGTACGGGGTTGGATCAGGTCTTCTTGAAGGTTATCTTGGATCTTCTTCCTGTCACCAGGGCACAGGGATTGGAAGCTCCAGTTAAGCATTTCCAATTAACGAGCATTTCAAACCAAAAAAAGATTCCACTGAGTTAATAAACAGCAAGTGTCTCGCCTGAAGGAAAGCCATGTTGCTCCAGATACCACGAGGTCCAGTTTGAGTCTTGGAGGTCTCAAAGTCCTCTCTTGTGTGATTGTACAACTCTGGGAAGTGGTCGCATGAATGCACACTCCAGAGGTTTCAATCAAGTGGTTAGAGTTGCCAAGTTTGTTTTGGTATAATCTGTGCTGATGTTTAAATCTGGTAGAAAGTTAAAGCATTACATTTTATCTTTTTTGAATGCACACTTTGTGAAAAATCATAACCTTGCATCAAGAGGTTGCAAAACAAACTGAGGTTAAACCTGGTGTAGCTACTTTTTCTTTCCCTTGATGCCTTGTGCTTTCAAATCCTGCTGTCTTTGTTTCATTTGAGTTCATGAGGAAGGTTCATTTTTTTGGGAAACAGAAAATATATCGTTGCCTTGCTGGAGGAAAAGAGGAATAACTGCTCATGTGATTTCTGTCACTATCCCTCTGCATCTGTCTCTACGGGGGGCAGATTAAGAAACGGGGGCAAAGGGGTTTAAGAAAGTGGTCTTATCATTCCCTTTTGGCCGTCTCACCACATTCCTGACTCTGCAGGGTGCCGGCTCTCACGGTTTTTGTCAGGTCACCTCACTCTCTCTCTGTGTGGAATAGAACCAAAAAAAGTTGTTGAGATGTGTGAATACTGTTAAGAGTTTGATTGACAGAGCAGACATTTCTCCCTCTAGTTGTTGAAATGTTTCCTGTCAGACACCCTTGAATCACACTTGACTGTGCAGCTTGTACTCAAAGACATCAATGTGAAGGTGCAAAGGGGGGGGGGGGGTCTGAGTGTGTAGATGTGTGGGGCTGAGTCAAGTGAGAGAGTGACAGAAGGAGGTCAGGAATGTGAGCGAGGCATGCTGGGAAATCAACAGGTCCTGAGCTGTGTCTTGTGTGTGAATCCTCCCTGCACTAAACACAGGTTATGGGTTACAAAGGGGGGGGAGGGGGGGGGGGGCAGGTTTGTACTGGAAACCAGATGTTCTTGTCCCTGTTGCTTCCTCCTTCTTTACACAAATAAAAAGGTGTTTGTGCAGCGACAAGATTCATTTCTCCGACTTTAGGGTCTTCAGTTCATTCATGTGAGCCGACAAAAACACAGATAAGAGTTTACAAGACTTTCAGAAAAAAAAGAGTTGAGTGCTTTTTGAGGATTTTAATTGAGACAAGCGTTTTCTCTCTAAGGAAACTGTAGATGATCAAAACCTTCTAAATCTCGACGTCTTCCTCCTCACATCCTCCCTCGCTCGCTCATCTCTATTCTCGCTCACTTTCATGCTTTTTTTTCTCTGTCTTCTCTTCTGTTGTCATTTAGCTTCTCCTCTCTCTGCATCTTTCTCCTCTCACACTTCTTTTTCTTTTCTCCCCGTTTGACAGCAGTTGAATCGGCTGTTTGAAATATGCTGACGTCACACGAGCGAGCGTATATACGCACAGAACCCACAGAAGAGCATCAAATGGAATAAATGAACCGTGTGTATTCTTGGCTATTCGCGTCCTTTCCAAGTATGAGCACACAGACGAGTTTTGCTTCTTGTTATTGGACAGTAGCTTTGAAGTTCCATGTTGAAAAAAGGAAGAGCTCAGATAGTCCTGCTTCTCTCGAAACTCGCTGCACTCTCTTGGTTCCACCAAGCCTTTGATATATATAATACTTTATTTTCAACATGCTATGCAAGGTCTTCACTTTAGGGAACGGGCTACTGGCTGCATGGAGTCAGTATTTGAATTTTAAATAGGCCAGCACAATTAAATCCCAATCTTTGAAGGCTAATGGGCAGCCCATTATGTTCACTCTCCACTTTTGGCTCGCAAATCAAACGAGGACGGTAAATATAGGCGGTTGAAAACCAGGTGCCGGGTCTCTATCTCCCAGTCACAGGGCATGACGACCGCCACAGCTCTCAGGCCCCGCAGGCCTCGGACCGAGCTGATGCACACTGCACCAGCCAGACGATGAGTGCGTGTGACAGGTGACATTTCACCGTGTGAAAGCTTCAGAGATGACTGCTGCTCGCCGAAGGGCCCCAATTTCAGTGTTAAAGTGGCAGCTTCCTTCCTCCTGAAAAGCAAAATCTTTTCTGACATTTTCTGTGCAGCTGAAGATGTAACATGACTCTCAAGTAAAAGGTTCAAGTTTGTGCTTTCTTTTGATACTACAGTACATGACACTGCATCAAACACTCTCTCCTGCAACATGACGTCTGATTCGTCCTCGACTTCTCTGCGGTGCTCTCTTTAATTTATTATATGCAAATGCAATGTCGAAACCCAAACATCACGCCCATGTTTGTTTTCATCTTCAGCCTCCACACTTAAGAGAAGGCTCTCAGCTGGATCCAGGCTGCAGCAGGAGCATTGCAAAGTCAGGCTCTGATACCACCTGGCTGGCAAAATTGTTTGAAAAAATTGTCAGATGGGTTTGAGGTCAACTCTCAAAACATGAATCTTGAATTGTACACAAGTGAAAGAGTGATAAAGGGTCTTGTTTTGTCTGTGCACTAAGCACACGTGTGACTGTACGGATCAAGAAAACTACACTATGTCTCTCTGTTCTACAGCAACCTTTGTGTCCAAAATGATGATAATTATAGAAGGTGAAACGTAGTACAACATATCCCCCAATAAAAGTAGAATCAGCAAGTTAGATTGTGGAGAACACCCGTTCAGAGTCGAACAGATGTTCCTGGTACACACAAATATTTGCGAGCCAGCTTGGAGAGTTGCAGGTGTCTCCATCAAAGCATCGGCAGTGGACCGCTGTATGCAGAGAAACGAGTCTACCTCATGTAAGATTACATCTCCTGAATCACGCCCTCGTTGCTTTTGCCACAACATTGCTGTCTTCATTTACTGAGGTCAAGAGTGCACGCAAAGGTCAAGTAATGGCGAGATCGCCCCCTGCTGGATCAAACTGCAAACTACTTCAGATGGCCTGATGCACTGATAGTCTGTATATTTTGAATTTGAATGGCTCGGAACAGTGAGATTGCCTTCCTCATGTATGGAGAGCGGGAAGCCTGGGTTTGAGTCCGACCTGTGGCCTGTTGTTCTCTCTCTCTCTCTCTCTCTCTCTCTCTCTCTCTCTCTCTCTCTCTCTCTATCTATCTATCTATCTCTTTCTCGCTCTCTCTCTCTCTCTCTCTCGCTCGCTCGCTTTCTCTCTCTCTTTGTTTCTGGTCAACTGTTCTGTCTCAATAAAGGCATAGAAAATAAATCTTTAAAAAAAATAAAAATAAAATGCTTTAACTTTCTACCAGATTTAAACATCGGCACAGACTTTACCAAAACAAACTTGGCAAGTCTAACCACTTGATTGAAACCTCTGAAAAAGGTTAAAGACTTAACCCTCTACTGCTCTTCTATCGGTCTCTGCGATCTCCAGACTCTCTTTGTGTCTCGATCAACTTGAAAGTATTTCACCTCTTGTGTAAACACATCCCCCCCCCCCCCCCCCCCCCCGTTGTGCAGGGATTTGTTTTCAAGATGCTCTTGCGATAAAGTCACTGCTCAGGTTTTTTTGGATGACCTCAGCGTCGCTTGCGGTGATTGAGAAGGTGAGTCAATAAAAGAAACACTGAGCCCTTCAGGGGCTTCATTTTACTTCACTCATCCAAACACATGCACTAAGCGCCTCTGTTGTTTCTCGCCTGATTTGGTTTTTGCAAGATTTGTTACAACATCAGAATCTGCAGAGTTGATTCAACTTGTTTTAAGCGTCAGAAGCAATCAAGATATTTTGCCTCGAGTATAGAAGTGTACATGTGTCCTTGAGTCTGTTAACATCAGTGTGTGGATGTGAATCATTGGCAGCAGACGCCTCACATGCCTCTACTTGTTTATGGTACACAGTATTAGTTTCCCTCACTCACTGTTGAGTAGTCTGTATCTACGACAGATGCTGCCTAAGTCCTTTTGGGGGCAAAAGGAGCAGAAACAGCCTCAGTGTGATGGGAATGAGTCGGAGGATCGGGATGTGATCACCCGTTTCTTTTGACATTGAAGCCAAGTGAAGGGATTACATTAATTGCAGCCTCTCGTGACTCTTTAAACCCTCTGGTTGTCTCTCTTCTTCTTTGACGACTATCAGGCACACTGCAACACTTATGAAGATTACACAACGCTCTCCCTTCACATCGAGCAGACCAATAAAACGTAGGTTTATCGTTTCTGATTCTTTGGTAATTCATTTTGATTAACCGTT
>NC_089214.1:2057513-2100013 GCF_963930695.1 Labrus bergylta | reverse complement strand
CCAACTTCCTGCGTCGGTGTATCGCTTTTCAGCCTGAGTAGCCTATTAAACTCTGAATGGCCTTTTTTTTATAAAACGCTGTGATGCAATCAGATACAGAAAACAAAAGACGGCAGTGAACAGGAGTCTGTGGTTTCCAACAGGAGCGCCACATTACCCTTGTGTTTTAGCCGAGGCAGCGGCTCGTAAAGAATTATTGATGGCGTTCACCATGTGATAGGAGGGCTGAGCAGGATGAGGCAGCATTAAATCTCACTGATGTATCGGCCTCTCTCTCTCTCTCTCTCTCTCTCTCTCTCTCTCTCTCTCTCTCTCTCTCTCTCTCTCTCTCTCTGTCCAGGGAGAGAAAGAGAGAGGAGACGGGGAAGAGAAAAGTTGCAGAGGAAAAAAAAATGCCAGACAGAGCCGCCTCGCCTTCTTCTTTGTGTTTCTATTTGATTTTGTATCTCTTTCTTTCCACTTACAATGGGGGGGATGGAGGGGATGAGGGGATGGAGGGGGGGGATGGAAGGGGGGCTGCAGCACACTCTTCAGACAGGTGCGTGTATCAACCTGTATCTAATGAAGGTACATGTGGAATGTGATATGAAACAACATGTTTACCCTCAGCTTGTAGTCACCTGTGTGGTTGTTACAGATGCTTTAATGGAGCCTTCTGACAGTTTCTGCTCTTAACGGTAATCAGCCCGACATTTTGTTAACCGTACCTGCTGCGAGTCATGCGTCATAAAAAGTAATACTTAGTGAGCAACAGTCGCTGTCAGGGAAAATATGTCCCCCTGGTTTTCAATGTCTGTCGAAATACGACTCTGATAACTCCCTGCGGCATGTCCAATCTGTCAGAGTTTTCTCAGTTTAAAAAACAACCTGCATGTATTTAGAGGTGTACATTTTCTGTTTCTGCACAGGCTGTGAAGCTTGTGTTAAGATTTCAGGAGAATTTGTAAGTCCAGTGAACAGTCATGATCAATGATTTGCCTAATCAGAGGCGGGACCAAAGTGCAAATCAACAGGCTGCTGTTTGTGTATATTTTTGTCAGTACTTTCCCTTGGAATTAAATACTTTGCTCTTTTCATATAAATGTCTGAGTGAAAACTGCAAACTCATCCAACTTGAAATGGAATTTCTCGCCAAAGTATGTATTTTTGTAAGTTAGACAATGTACAAGAGTTTGGATTCAATCTTCAAAGTACTTAAAATTGTGACTTTGCATCTTTGTTTTTGAGGCCCTAAAAAAATCAACCGAAGAAGATTTGTATGTTGTCAGTTGTTATATTTCCAAGAACATATCATTAGAGTGGATAGAAAAGTAAAAAAAAAAGGAAATTCATTTGCGTGCGTCATGTCATACCAGCCCTGCATAAGTCAGGGTCACCCCAGTTTTAAAAAAAGTCTGGACACACCCCTGAGGGTGGGTAGGCGATTGAAAACAGAATAAAAATGCAAGAAAAATACAAGAAAAAGCAGCAGAGATACTTCTAGTTCACAGTGAGATTTTCTCTGTTATTAACTTCGATCCACTGAGGGCCTAAAGCCAAAGCAACCCCATACATTTTATATAAATGAAGATAGGGAGTTAAAGTGTACGTCATGAGTGAAGCAGCACACAGCGTGCTTCTACTTAAAGAATGCTGCAGCGTGCTACCAGTCAAACACTGTGTGCAGCCTCACTGGGACTAAAAATAATCATAATTGGGTCAATTTGCAAGTACCTGAGTGGAACAGACACACATGGAGCAGTTATTGTCATGTGCCCCAGCAGGGCCTGCATGTCATTGTTAACATAATGATGGAGAACGAGCTCAGCCGGCTCTGAAGCCATTAAGCTCACTCTGTGCCCTGTGCACTGCTTTTCACAATCCTGCTGGTGTGCAGGAAATATGTGACAAATCACAACATAATGCTATCCATTGACTATTATGCTTCACTGCCGATCTCAGCTGTCATTGGACGAGAGGCAGGGTTACAGCCAATCACAGGGCTGCAATACGAGACATACAACCAGCCACACTCACAGGGAGAACATGCAAACTCCACACAGAAAGGTCCCGTCCAGCGGGGCAGGGATTTGAACCAGGAACTTCCCGCAGTGAGGAAAAGCACTAACAGCTGCAACATGTCAGCCTCATATGTTTCTCTTAATCGTCTCTTTTGCCGCCTAATTCAACAGCTTTTTGAAAGTCTAACCTCCATGTTTCTTGAATCCTGACCCGTTCGTCCTTTTAAATCAGAAAGTGAGAATGGAGGTATTTAACGTTCTTCAGCGGGACATCCCCGTGCAATATCTCAAACAGCAAAGAGGTGTGAAACAGAGCGAGGCTGCTACAAAAAGAGTCGGATGAATTCCTGCTGCATGCAAACATGTTGATATTTCATTTCATTTCATATTTGATTTATTTGCTCATTTCAGTGTTTGGTTTCAACACAATAAAACAAAACAAGAAATATTTTCTCATAATACTGAAACACTGTTCATGAGCAAACAGGAGCAGGAAGAAGAAAACTTATAATACCTGCCCCCCTTTCCTAATAACACAAGATAGTGTTTAACAGAATAAGATTACCTGTTGTTTTCTCTTTCTTTCACAAAACAAAAAAATACATCAACAATATAGAAACAATCAGTTAGATTAACTCAATACATTCATCATTTCCCAGAACCTTGTCTTTATACATTCTTTTAAATTGAATGATAGTTGAGCAGCATTTTAAGTGATTATCAAGATAATTCCATAATTTAACTCCATTTACTGAAATACACATTTCAGTTCATATTAATACATATTAAAGCAAGAAGAAATGAAACAGACTCCATGTGCACATGTGGAATCTCTCATGTTGACCTTTTTTGATGCTGAGCAGGTTTCCTTTACCTCCTCACATTATACTTCAGCCTGTGACATCAGAGAAAAAAGTTCCTTCCTGTTCATATTAGAAGGTTCAATAGCTCCTAGCATGTAGCGCCCCCAGCTGTGCAGCGAGCAGGATTTCAGGTTGTGTCTCAGTTTTGCCCTCAGTGATGTTCCAGTCTTCATGGAGGTTTTTCCTCCTCTCATGTCAGAGTCTGATTTGACGTTTTATTCATTTGATCCCTGTGAGCTTGGCTTTCCTCAACGACACTGTGACTGAAAATCCTCACTTTTTTATTTTTTTAAGTGTGCCAAGTTTCTATCCGCATATACATGAAACATAGAGATGATGTTTGACAGCCGCCCTGTTCCTCTGAGCTACGTCGGTGCATTCTTACAGCGTTATGCACTTTGAAAAATAGAGCCAAGGATCAAACACACTCCCTCCCCCTCCCCGCTCCACACTCTCCCTCTCTTAAATCCGGGGATTTTTTTTTTTCAAAAGGGGAATAATACGGTTTGGCTGTGTGATGATGAAGTCATTGGTAAGACATGCAAGCTTTCCAGCTGCAGTCGAAGCTATCAGGAGACTGACGCAGCAGTTTTTCTCCCTGAGAGAATGACGGGGGATTTCTTGCTAAACTGATGTTAGCAGCTGGAGTTTAAGCTGCACAGAAAACTTTTGTAGCCCTCCATTTTTTCTTCCAAAGTTCATCTCCTAGTCCTAGCGCAAAAGAAGAAAATCAATTTAACTCAAAGAAATGAAGTGGTTTGTTATCATTTTTTGGAGTAGTGGAAGCTGAGTGGCAGCAGATTGAAAAGAAGCATTGAATGGATAAAAACAGATTTAATCCCTTCACTTCCACGCTGTTCACACCGACAGAGACGGTGCAAATACTTCATTTTTTTAAATCTGATTATTTCCACTGTGCAAAAGTCGATTGTTTGCATCCATTATTTGTTGAGTCTCTTCCTCAGCTGCCATTGTCTCCTTGGATAACACTCAACCAAATAAGCATTCAGTCATGATCCTTCTCAGCCAATCGTTCAACAAGACGCCCAGCGAGGGAATGAAGATCGCTCGTGATAGGCATCAGAGAGCCTTATCTAACATCCCCCGCGTTTGTAATGTTTGATTTCTTATGACAAGAGAGGCAGGAAGAGAAAACAATGTGAAGCAGAGCAGGCAGGAGGGCACACTGTTGGGGGGTGGGGTGGGTGGGGGGGGGGGACGACAACAACGACAGAAATCAAATATGATCGCTGTGGAAACGAGGGCAGTGTGTATTTTTGGGATGGATAAAAAAGCCTTGTAGTGCTCCGATGTGATACGTTTCATCTGTGTCCCAGCTTGGCAGCGTCACAAGATCACAAATATATATATCAGCACGTCGCAGGTGTACACTAACCAGGACAGATAGTACAGGGGGGGTTTACACTGTGGATGTGGAGCGTCACTCCCTGCAGGCTTTGTTGTTTTTACTGAACAGATGCTGAGCTGCTGCTGCTGCTGCTCTGATGACCACTGTCCATCTTCATCCTCTCCTTAAGGCCTCCTACAGCTCCTCCTAAAGTCGATACCTTCACCAATTAGACCCCAAATCATCTAAAGGCCTCTGGTACATTATTCTGTGGCAATAAACAACATCCACATCCGCCTTGTGAGGTTTCTCCAAAGTCATAAGAATCATTCTGAGTGAAGAACACCAACAATCGTCACCATGTGTACAAACTATCCCACCAGTTTTATTTTACATCATTTTGTTGCTATACTGTCCTCCATGTTTTTCTTTTTTTCCTGTTTGCTCAGTCACTTATTTTGTCCCTCTTTCTAATTCATTCATTTTATTTACTGACCCTTTTCCTTTTGTTTTGTTTGGTTGTTTGTTTTTGTCTAAATCTGCTTGCAAAACTGTATCGTACCACAGTTCCCCTCTTTTTTTGTATGTCTTTTTTCTTTTATTGTGTGAGTGTGTGTGTGCACGTTTTGGTGAACAAAAGTTTAAAAAAATAATAATAATCATTCTGATTCGGGTTTAAAGGCGTCACCGTTTAAATAGATACTGAATAAAGAGATGTCATAAAGACATGCGTCAAGCATTTAACATGCACACAGCCGTCCTGATCTGCTGGAAACAACAGAAGAAGAAGCTGTTCCTTCCACCTGTGTTGTAAACAAACAAACACCACTGTCGCAGCACGCCTCCAGACATCACCCCCCCTCGCTTTCATCGCCTCCTCTTTGCATCTGTGACTAACAATGTCTGCATTTCATTCTGGTTTGGTGGATTCTGTCACATGAAACCACGGGTACAGAATCACTTCTATCTGAACCACTTCTCTTGACCGCTTCCATCGCTGCAACACCTGTTGACCTGATAACTGCTCTCATATCTGACAAACCGAGGGGCGTCCAAAACGGCCTTGTGAGGGGGTCGCCTTAAAAGCGCCTACCTTCTCTGGTCCAAACAAATCCGGAGCATTCAGGAGCAGAATCTAAAGTTAGAAGGAGGACATACTGGCTGCTGCATTGTTGTCAGAGAAGCCAGCACTTCAACATAGCATGTTTCCTTAATGATCAGAGAGTAAGATACCTTTATCATCTCACTCACTACACTTCTCACTGATTGGACCTTTAAGTTTTTGTCTTTCCATAATCACAGCTTCTTTTACAATTTTTAGTCTTTTATATGAGATGCAATGAAGAAAAATATCAGGTTGATTCTTTACAGCAGGAATAATACATCGGTAATGAAAAGTGCACTTTCTTTAAAGTCTTTATTTGTGATGTTTCACACTTAAATGTAGAAATCAAGTATATCCTCTGAAAATAACTCTGTGAGTCATGACTGTCTACAATGGGTGTAACACCCGAGTCCCACTGTCTGTGATGTTTTCAGAGTCCTATCTTCACTTTGTTTACATCGCCAGGACGGCCGGCTGACTCCTCCCCTCGTGTATAAAAGTTGTTTAATTGAGGGACTAGAGAAAAGAAGAATAACATACTGTACTCACTGCTTAACTGTGTTTCTAGATCACGCTCATTTCAGGTAAATTTACATGCAGTGTGAAGATACCAGCATAATAAAGATCGCTAGCATTAGCATGCTAACACAACAATGCAGCGCGAGTTGTTTTGGTTTCATGCTGGTGCTCAAGGGCGACATCTGCTGGATCAAAAAATCACATATAAAGCCTTTAGGTGAGAGTTTATTAAGGGGGTTATACTGTCATACATTAAGCTGTTTGACTCCACTCCTTTATGATTTTGTAAATACAGGTCACTTCACACTGACCGTATGGAGTCACAGTAATGTGTTCATGTTAAAATAAAGCCTCAGTCGTTTTCCCTTTTTGTTACTCTCTCCTCTCTCGCAGCCTTTATTCTCCTGGAGACAGACTTCACTGTGATAGGGACCAAATGTTTCCCCTCACCACATATTTCAAAGCACATTTGTTTGTTGTTATGTGATCCCCCTGAAATCCTCTGACAGGCAAACAGGGAGCGTGTCTCTTATCAAGTCGAGGAGGGGGGGGGGGTGCTAAGTCGCTGATTGAGGCCCGTGGTTCACGATGTGACAGCTGGCAGTGGCTAATGTGATGTGCAACCAGCAAACATCAATTATGCATTGTTGAAACATTTTGCAGAGTGGCAATAAGGGGACGCTTTTTATCGATGGGCAAATTACTTTTAACTTTACCGACACTTTGCCTCCTAAATTCCTCGCAGACATGTTTTGCATAATGAATATTTTTTGGACTGGCAGATGCAGCCGTGCGATAGCTATAAAAACTGTTTTCTTATGTTTAAAGCACATTTTTGTTATTGTTGTTGTTTTTTTGCATTCCATAAACCAAGCTCATGAATAATTTAGCTCCAATAATTCTTAAATTGCAAAGCAAGACCCCAAAGTGCACTTACGGGTCAAACAATTAAGCCAAATGCTTTTGTGGTAATCACGTTTCTATGACGACTGAAAACATGTATTTACAGTCGTTGACTCACATTTTGCAAATCTTAAAAGGCAGAGGGGAAGGATGAGAGGGGACAGATGTGGATCCAGGTGTGAGAGGAGGAGAGTTTGACTCGACTTAATCAAAATGCTTAAAGGAGTGCAAAGAGGACTGCATACCAATCCCAGCTGGGCGAGAAGGCGGGGTTACACCCTGGACAGGTCGCCTGTCAATCACGTATCACAGGGTTAGACATACAGAGACAGACGACCAGTCACTCACACCCAGGGGCGATGTGGAGCCGCCAATTAACCTAACGAGCATGTCTTTGGACTGAGGGAGGAAGCCGGAGGGAATGCACACATGCACGGGGAGAACATGCAAACTCCTCACAGAGAGGCTCCTGTCAGACTCCGGCTCAAACCAGTAACCACCCGACCATCACTCAGAGTGTGTCTGCTGTTTCATTCTTCAGGTTTCAGATTCCAACTAGTGATGTTCATCTCACAAGCAGACTTTCTGAATCTTTACGCGCCTGCAGCCTTCCTGCCTCTGAGTCTTTCTCTCAGACGTTTTTTTTTTTTTGTGGTCTCTGATACCTTGCTCACTCGGCTCACTTCCTGCCCGTCCTGTCTCTTCTTGTACGTCTGAGCTCGCCTGATATCAACAGTGATCAGCTCTGACCAGCCTTCAGTACAGAAACATGACGTAATGTGTCCAACCACATCTCCACAGCTGCTGTATTCTCTGATCATGTGACAGGCAGGAGGACAGAACTGTGACCCCTCTGACCCTCTGTGCTGTGTTCTCTCTGAGTTATGTCTCATTGTTTCTTTTTAGTCAATGTTGCAGCCGGGCCTCATATCGCCCGCCCCCTCTCGCGTTCTCCGGCCCCGGCTCTGATCTCACACCTCTCACTTTACATTCTCATAACTTCAGCCTGTTATTAATTTATTTAATCAGTTCTCCTCCTCAGAGATTCATAATGACAGGCGGATAAACCGAGCTGTTACATCGAGTTAGGAGCACTAATGGTGTCCTCTCTGCAGACTCTCATGTACTCATGAGGGTGTAATATTTGCAGAATGTAAGCAAGCATCCTTAAAGTCATTAGATAAGATAACTTCATGCACTTTTTGGAGTGTTTGACGCTGACTCACAGATCGCACAGGAGCAGCGATGGAGCCCAGTGTGGCTATCGGCTAAACTCTGCAGCCCTCTCTGCTGAAAATTACGAAACTGGCTTTGAAATCGAGAGCAGCAAGCTCACCAGGGCTTTGGATGATCTGAGGCTAAATATATTTAAAAGGCAGTTTGGTCCACAAGCTAGAGTGGAGTGGGATCTAGGTGGAAGGCAGCCAAGGACTTTGGTGCCTCTTTTTGTGTGTGTGTGTGTGTGTGTGTGTGTGTGTGTGTGTGTGTGTGTGTGTGTGTGTGTGTGTGTGTGTGTGTGTGTGTGTGTGTGTGTGTGTGTGTGTGTGTGTGTGTGTGTGTGTGTGTGTGTGTGTGTGTGTGTGTACTGTATCGCTACTGGTTCAAAGATGCCCTGAAAACCAGATCCAGAACACGGGGCCAGTGAGACTCTGACTCTGCAGAACGACTCTCAGCTCTACTCGACTGAGCGACCTGTTCTGTGAAACAGGAAGCAGGTTCTCATTTGGTTTTAAAAGAGAGAGTTTTAAAAGGTGTCGTCGCTTTTATTTTCATATAATCATGTGTAACAACATACTGAGGGATAGCCATGAAGAAGTTTTGTTGTTTTGATTTAAGGATGCATTTATTGGAAACAGAACGTTTATTAATAATAATAATAATAATAATAATAATACATTTTATTTATAAGCGCTTTTCAAAAACTCAAAGACACTGTACAATAGTTAAAACAGATAGAACAGCACAGTAAAGACAGACTAACAGACATTACAACATTACACACAAATCATAAAGATAACAACAATAAAGGTAAAACTACAGAAAACAGGAAACCCTTCACAATCAGACATTAAAAGCTTGTTTAAAGAGGTGAGTTTTGTGAAGTGATTTGAAAGCAGAACGTTTTCATTTTTGATATACGTGTGAAATATTTGTAATTATATTTATGTTGGAAATATTTTTTGGGGGCCTTTTTTGCCTTTTATTAGAAAGGAAAGCTGAAGAGAGACAGGAAACGTTTGGAAGAGAGAGCGAGAGGTGACATGAGGTCGGATTCTAACCCACGGCTGCTACGAAGAAGACTATTGCCTCTGCACATCATCAACGCCCCCTTTTTTTCATGCATTAATTTGAGAGACAGGATCGTGGAAAGAGTCGGATATCGGACGGCATTCTGCATATTAATCTGTGAAAACTTTTTTCTTTTTTTCTTTCACGCAGATGTCTCGGTGAGAACAACATCATTTTTAGTGAATTCCTGCAGCACACATTCATGCAACATGAATGAAAACCAGACTAGATGACAAGTGTTCGTTAGATAACAAAGGTTGTCACATTTCTTTGTTTTTTCTTTTCTTCAATGAGTCATCTGTTCTGTTTTTTTTTTTACTTTTTTCTCTTGCTCTCTTTGAGACCATGACATGACTGAATCTCGTCCCCTGAAGCCGCTGGCATTAGTGTCACAGAAAGCAAAGTGCCTGTTATTTCACCCTCTCTCTCTCTCTCTCTCTCTCTCTCTCTCTCTCTCTCTCTCTCTCTCTCTCTCTCTCTCTCTCTCTCTCTCGTATAATTCATGCACAAGTGGAAGTTCAAGCCGCTTCCAAGACACACAGGTGGCTCATTCACCGTTTTGACTGCAGAGTTCCTCAATAGCAGCCTGGCTCCAAACTGTATAGCATCAGGTGTAATCCTTTACCTGCTCCCTCGCTGTGAAATCCCAAATGTTTTGATTCATTTCGTCTCCTCTCTGCATTTGCTTGGGTCTCTTTCAGCCATGCGAGGATTTGGCACTAAGGGATTAAGATCTGTTTATACTGTTTGTTCATGAAAAAGAAGGGATCCCGAGTTGAATGACTGAATCATGTGTCCAAAAACACATTCAGGAGCACATGCACAAACATTTCTCACATGGTTAAAACTATTCAAGTGTTGCCCTGTTTGCAGTCCACTGCACCTGCCTCCTGTTGTCTCCTCCATAGAGGGACTTTTTGCTCTGAGTCAACATCTCTTTCTCTTCATTTATTGTGTGATTAAAGCAGCATAAGACATAGAAGCTGATGCACAAAAGCCTCCATGCCAAACCTGAGCCACAGAGCGTGTTTCCTCTCTTCATGTCACTGCTGCTTTGTAGTAACTGAAGCTTTGAAGTGTTGCCGCGCTGTGCATCTGATCCCCCCCTGCACAATGAACCCACAGTAGTGAACGTCCAGGTCGTTGTCTGTCAGTGATGTGGAGGGTTTTCTGTGCTTGTGTGCACAAGAGGAGGGGTCTGTGCGAAGGGGGGGGGGGATGGGGGGATGGGGGAAGAGCGGCCTCTCCGTTCCAACACATGGTGCCCAGACTAAACAACAAGATGAATGTTTCCTGAATCCAGCCTGGCACAGAGACTCCCCGATCTGCCGTGTGGCTGGACGGACGAGCTGAAAGAAACACATTCAGAGAAGAAGAAAAGGACCTAGAAGAAGAAGAAATGAGTAAAGGCAGAAGATGGATGTTTAGTTTGTTTATTTCAAGTTTATGCCAAAATATCTATCACCACTAAGGGGAGACCTGCATGCATTAGCATTAGCTTTAGCATTAGCATTGCGTTAAGACTGCAGCCAATAGTGCCCGGAATAAAGGGGTTGTTTGCCAAGCTGCAACCTCCGGTGTTGAAAAATGAAGCTGATGTAGAAGTGCAAAATCCTGCAGTTCCTGGAGTGTCCACTAGAGGCTGGCTGCAGAAGCACAGGAAGTCACATACACACCCATTGTAAAAAGCCTGTTTTTACAGCAGAGATGAACATGTTTACAGCCTGGTTCAAAAAACCAAATAGGTGTGATTAGCTCATGTCTCGATGGACACACACTGTACGGGGGGTGAATGTTTTGATGACTCATCAGTTTTGATTTGATGAAGGATAAGAGTTATTCACAATAAGGCGTGTAGCTGACCTGATTGACAGGTGGGCGCGGTGTAACGGTTTGTCAGGAGGTTTAAAACCCGCCTCAGCTCCAGCTCTCAGCCTGTCGTTAGGTTGACTGAAAGTTAGACTGAGACAGCATTTCCAGCATGGAGACCGCCATCGATGGGACTCCAGCGCCCCCTGCAGGAACAGACGGGGGACATCACTCACGCTTCGTCCTTTAATATTTACAGTCTCTGGTTTTTTGCTTCCATGTGACTCAGATCAGATTTTCTATGACTGTGTGAACAACACAAGACACATGGAATCTGATTTGGGACATGCAGTTTGAATTAAAAAGTTATAAGTCCACCCTCTTCCAGGCTTAACAGAAGATATCCAAACATTTTTATCCAAGGCACACTAATAAATTAACCTAAATCCAGAACACGTTCTTTGTGCTCCTGGTAAAAACCATTCTGAAGTTCTCAGTGTTCAAATGTCTGTTCTGAACTCTTCCACAACCCAAAAGGTGTTACCATCGTGTGATGACTGACCCTGTTAACAACGCCAACAAAAGCTCAGTGTGCTGCTGTCAACCTGTCTCCCCCCACACGTCACCTTTCACCCTTTGCCAGCCTGCACACCCCCTCCCCCCATCACACCTCCACCCTCTTTTATTATTTCCCCCCTAAATCCTGGAAAAAAAAGGATCTGGCACTGGCTGAGATTGGCCGGCTTTTCATGGAACGGGGAATTGGCGGCTGATGGGGCTTTGGGGAAAAAAATTTTTTTTGGCAGACTATGGGAAAGTTGCGTTCTTTTGGAGACAGAGTTCTTTTTTAGGCTCTCTGGGGGCTTAAGGCGGGCAGAGCCCCTTTTGCGGTTTGTAACGACAAGCTGGAGGATTTCAAGAGAAAGTTCTAGACACACCCCTGACTCGCACTCTTACTGTCTGCTGTCCTCCTGAAGGAAACCAGCCTTGCTCCTATCATAGCTTTCTTCTGTCTCACTGCTTGAGGACGACCCAGATTTCAGGTAGCCCCACTAGACCCCCCCCCAGCCCCCCCCACCCTCGGTAACACAAACAAACGCAAACACAGACGTCTACATGTGACAAGCCCCCCAAAAGCCAAACAATAGCTGCTGGCTGAGGGAGAGCCGGGGGGTTAGGTTGGGGGGGGGGGGGGCAACGGCAGTTCCTTGGATGGCCTGATTGGAGCATAAACAGCAGCTCAGGAAGTGCTGAAGTAAGAGAGGGAGGAAACTCGGGAGGAAGGGGGAGCAGGAGGGGAAAGTGTGTGCAGAGCTGCCGGGAGAGAGAGCAAAAAAGTTTTGGACTGCGACGGCGTCAGCAGCAACAGTGTTTCACTTCAGTTGTGTCACTCGGGGGGTTTGGTCCTCTACTTTGGCTGTTTTCTATCAGGACATACTGTGGGTTTTTTTCAAAGAGGCAGAGAGGAAGGTGAGTGTGAGAACACACAGAAGTGAACTTAAAAACTGCAGAGATGCTCAGACGTGTTTATGCAAACTCTTCTTCTTCTTCTTCTTCCTGTCTCTCTTCCCTCAAACGGATTTAATTCCAAAGCAAATATTCTTGCACGACTTTGGATGCGGCTTGTTGTTACTCCTGCACGCAATGCCGCTGTAAATTCCAGAGGCTCTTTTGGAACTGTACAGTCAGTGTTGTGTTCTTAATGTGTGTGCTGTTTACTGATGGATCCCCCCCCCCCCCCCCCCCCCCCCGCCTCAGAAAGCTGCTTGTTTTTGCATAGCTGTGTTTTTGTGGTGCCTTGAACTGCAGCCAGCCATTCAGTGAGGGGAGCAAGAAAAAAAGAGTGAGGGGGGGCATCTAATGCGTGTGTGGCTGTGTCTAATTAAGCTAATGGGGAGGGGAGATGAGTAGTGAGGGTCAGACCACGAGAGGATTGAACTTGACAACACCTCAGTCTCCTTTCACTGAAAACAAAACTATGGTCATAGACTCGTGTTCATCTTGTGTCTGGATTCAAAGATGGATTCTCTCTGAGGTTGGAAGGAGATGATTCCAGATCAGATCTCAGCCTTGTATGGTGCTTCTCTCTCTCTCTCTCTCTCTCTCTCTCTCTCTCTGGATCAAATGGATTTTTTAATTTTTTTCCCACCGCGGTAGATGCTGCATTCCTCCCCTCAAAGTGAACATCAGCGTCCTGTTTGCAGCTTCAAAGAGCGTGCATCACTCTCTCATGTCGCACACATTCACAGACAGAGCAGTAAACAGAGGAGATCTCTTGTTACCAGAGATCTCTGTGTCACTATAGTCTGTCACTGCACTGCAAATAAAAGTAGGAGTTTAAAGTCTTTACAAGCTGATTCTTCTGTTTGGAGCTGCTTTAACTTTTTTCCACTGTGGAGTAGATTTAAAGGTTTTTGGAAAACACTGACCCGACCCTGCACAGACGATGGATGGAAAAACTTCAAATTCATTCACAAGCAAGCGTTTGATTTGAAAAGATATATTTTTGTCTCTTAAAAAAAAAAGAAGTCTGGAGGGCTCAAACTCTTAGTGCTTTCACACTTTAACTCCTGATATTTTCAGAATGAGTTGAATGCAAACATATACATTTTTTATTCACTCTTCACTCTGAAGTTTTTCCTGCCAGATCTCTGGTATTCTTTCTGCAGCATTTCTGAGGTCACAGCTTACCTCAGGAGACCCCCCCCCCCCCCCCCCCCCCCGCTATGTGTGAACGTGCATGTGTGAACGACCAGGTCAGGAGAATATCCAGAGCAATCCTCCTAAAATGATCAAAATGATTTCGATAATTTCAGGAGTGCAGATGTGAAAACGGTTTAGGAAAAAACCTCTAAAAACCTTTGCTATCATTTGTTGCATCTCTTTCAGGGATGAGTATGTCAACTTCTTCTCCCCAGCTGGGATGGAAGATAAACAGGTCGTAGGCAGAGGGTGGGGGGGGGGGGGGGGGGGGGGGGGGGGGGGTTCATAGTCAGAAAAGACAAATGATCTTGCACCTCATCCGGAGCCCCTGAACCTCATCCTTCATCGCCTCCTCTTTGACAGCGTCTGACTGTCTCTCACAAGTTTGCTCTGCTGATGTGGCGAGCCGTCAATTTGTCACAACACCAAAGAAAACTGTTATTAACTGTTAGGCCCGAGCTCTGCCCGCCAGTTTGGCTCGTCCGGGCCGTTTGTCTAAAGTGTTAGCATATGAGGCCCTGGCAGTGTTGTTACAGCAGCTCCTGAACATGTTCCTCCATTTGTCTGCTTTCATTTTAAAGATGCTATAAGGTAACATTTTGAACTGCTCGATTACCAGGCTGGACTTCAATCTTGCGTCAGTATCCAGACGTATAAGATCAAGAGCGAGCGCTGACCCGGGTCACATGTATTAGCTGATGAAAATCGGCCCTGAAAAATACGATGGCTGCCACGGGACATTGAGCCTCAGTGGAAACACACCTGGAGCGCTGGCATGTGGCCGAGCAGCGCTGAGGCCAATGGGGGGAGGGGGAGGGAGGGGGGGTCTGACCAGGTGTTTCTCCTGCGAGCTGTCTGCGCTGTCATCCCTCATCGGGGCCCCGAGCCAACTCGCGCCACGTCTCATTGGGCTTCAGGGTTTTTTGATCAAACCTCATTACAGAGCTTTCATTTCAGCTCCTGTTTGTGTCTGAGTTATGGAGAAGATAAAACATTCCCCCCAGGATGACGCTCCGCCCGGTGCGTCGGCTTTTACACATTAGTTTAATAAAGAGAAACATTTAAAGAGAATATGATATTAATGTATGTTTGGTCAGATCAGTTCACCCAATTAACATCCAAAATCCTCGAGTTATTACCAGGAGTCTTGCTTTTTTGGAACAATTTTCAAATGGAAACTTTAGTGACAATGCTTGGGTTGATTGTGTAACAGCTTACTATACATTATTGGTTCATTTTAAGTCTTTATAGGGTCGGAGCAGGGAGTGGGTGGATGTGTAGCTATAAAGTCGAGGTTCAGGCTCCGACCCAAAATGGTCTTTGCACGATAGGCGTACACTCAAATCGCTGAGCTGAACCAGCGCCCCACAATGTGTGAAATTCTGGAAGTGCAGATTTACCAACAGAATCCAGTCAATGCATTAGTGTTTATCTATCAGCTGTAGCAAAGAGCTCGTCTCATAGCTCGCCGTCAAGGTGAATGTGCAGCAATCAGGGTCGTACTCTGAGCAGACATTGTGCTCACAAGTCTGGAAACAAATAACCCAGTCGGCAGATCGATACAAAATGAGATGAGAAGAGTTGGCAAATTGTTATCTCCAACTTCATTTGTTGGTGAAACAAAAAAACTCTGAGCCCCGAAATATACCAAACCCTGAATTTTGTGCTCCCCAAAACCCCTTTTTTGGGTTGTCACTGATAAAGGAGAAAGTTGCTGATTTCCTTCACATGAAGGGCTGCTCGGTGGAGGACCTGGGCTTGGGTTTCACCCTCCCAGGATTCCCAAACATTGAGCTGAAAAAGGGCAGCAAAGACGTCCCAGTCCCAATCTCCAACCCGTGAGGAGTGCCTCAGGTTGGTGCTGTACTGGACTCTGAATGAAGGAGTGAGTTTGAGTCATTTAGGGAAGTCTTTGAGTCAGTCTTCCTGCAGTATCTATCCAGAGGAGCTTCTAAGAAGGTGGCTAGAATAAGCAAGTAAGCAGAACATTAACACATTATTGACTACAAGGTCATCACCGACCCTTAAAGTGAACCCAGCGCTCTCTGAGTTTAAATCAAGAAGTTTTTCTTTGGTTTAAAAGTTGATCTAAATTCTGACTTCCTTCCCAGGGTCACCTCTCGACTTGTGAGCACAGTTAAAAGTCCACCGGATGTATCATTTCAGTGGTTTAGATCAAAAAAGCTTTTTTCTGATTTCGCCTAATTTAGCTCTCAATTAGCCGACTGATCTCGTCCTCGAGGAAGATTTTCTATCGTTTCAGCAGCTTAGAGGAGCCAGGCGCCCTTTTGGCCAAAACAGTGTGAATCTAATAGAGGTGAGGACGATTGCAAGCTATGATCAGACAAAATCCTTATCACGTTAATTGCCTGCTTCCTGTTGTAAATTGACCTCTTTGACTGGCACACACACACACACACACACACACACACACACACACACACATCTAGTGATTATACAATTCATTTATCAGACGCTTTTCACCAAAGCGATGGAACATCAGAGAGGAAGGTCGACTCAAGCAAAGATCTAGAGAGGAGGAAACGACGTCAGGAAGTGCAAACAAACAGATTTTAAGTCTGATCGGACACACAGGTGCTGACAGGAAGTGATCAGAGGTGCTGGCAGGAAGTGACCGGAAGCAGAGCACAACATCGACAGCTGTTCTTGAGAGTTCTAATCAGCATCAAAACCATCCTAAATATCATCGTTAAGGTCGTAGGTGTTCATACAGAGCTGGGTCTTTAGCTTTTTCTTGAGACTCTGCAGATCGGATGGAGTTTGGTAGTTTGTTCCACCACCGGGGGGCGACAGAGGAGAAGAGCATGTTGTTTCATAAAGGCGTATATAAATATCAGTCCTGATGTATGACTGCAGAGTGATCAAGTTGCTAAAGTCACCTTAGGTTTTTACCGACAAAAACGTGATCCTGTAGTCGGTTCACGACTATGAAGCATCCGATTAAAGGTCATCAACGTGGTGTACATTTATTCATGGAGGTCGTCTCTATTTTTGAAAAAAAGTTGCCCTACTTAGATGACACAAAAGTCAAGCAATGACCAGTTTTCTGTTTGCTTCCTCTTGACGTCTGTAAGTTTGACAGACTTCATGGACTCCACCCATTCAGTGAAGTCATTTGTTTGACCATCTCCTCTTTGTCTGGCAGTAATGGGAAGGGAGGGGGGGGTTAGACAAATGTTCCCCACCCACCGCCTGAGACTGAGTCGAACAGACACAACTCTGACACTCTTTTGCTGCGATTAAACCCCCTCCTCCCCCGCCTCTATTCTCCCTGTGTAAACATCCCCCCCTCCCCTCCCATCCGTCCACTCCTCCAGGCATTCTGTTGGACGTCGTGCCTCCTTAAAAAATCACTCAAGGACACAGCAGGGCTGTGTTTGTGCAGAGACGGACATGCTTTGTGTGCACATAAAGAGCAGTTGTATATCGTTGTCTCCGCACTGCGAGCAAACTGATCAATGAGACCGACAACAAAAGGAGGTCAGAGGGAAGATAAAAATGCAATCATTTGTCCGGTCGAGGTTCTGTGAATCTGTTTCTGCTTACGTCATGCTGTCTCCTCGATAGGTGCGTAAAGCACTCGAGGTTTCCTGTCCCCGTTAAGCGCCGTTAATTAAGAAAAAGTCTGAATTAAAGAATTAAAGCAGCACTAATCCCAATAAATATGGATGAACCTCCTGTCCCGAGTCTTATTTAACAACCTGCTGTGTCATGGCCTTTTTTTTCTTCGATGTTAGCTTCTTTTTTTTTTTTTGACCCAGGTGACCGCTTGCTAATGAGTCATTAACGTGACATGATTTCATAATTTCCCCGTCTGCCTGAAAAAAAAACCTAATCCTCTCTTCCTTCCTCCTTCGTTATAAAAGTCCCGTTTCTGAAAATATTCCATGAAGGGGGCTGACACACAGGATGTTTTTGCTTAAGCCGGGCTATTCTAGGAGCTGCAGCTATACCTGAGCTCTGGAGTTGGAAACCTGTCTTCTACTTGTGCACGGTGTGTTTGGGTCTGTTTAAAGAAGTCCTTCCTGCTCTGCCTGATAGCTGGACTCCACCGTGTAAATACTGGAAGGAGGCCCTGCAGGGTGCTTTAAACGAGCGTCACACAGAAACCATCTCAGGCTCAGTGCAATAACAGAGAAAGTGGCTATTTTTTTGCTCTGGCTGTGTGAGTCAGGTTCACTTTAAATACTTTATGTAAGTACCAGCAGGATTAAAGCAAAGTGTGACACCTCTTAATTTTCCAATCCGTACTTATGGTTGATGACAGATTTTGACACACGTCAAAGGAACAGCGTTTGGAGGCAGTGAAGTTTAGTGCATGCAGAAAAACTTAGCCGGCCCGTCTGTGGCTGTCAGCTTCAGATCCCATTCATTCTGAAAATCACACTTTAAAGGGGAAAATAATCTGCTCAAAATCCTGAGCAGTAACAGTATTTTTTTTTTAGCAAACATTTCTCAAACTTCAGTAAATAATGTATTGTATCGGGAAGTTGGCTGGCTTCACTTTGTGGCACAAGGACGATGAGGATCCACTCACAATAAAGATATGTGCCTGTGTTGATCATATTAAAGGACAAGTGATGAATGTTTGTCACTTTTGGGACTTGTTAGCGCCCCCCCCCCCCCCTCCTCTCTAGAGTGGATGCTCACACAGGTCACCATGTGGTGGACTCTGAAGCTTCAGTGTTTATCCAGCTCTGCATGGGTCTGTAAACCTTTCTGTGTTCTAACCTCTCTCCATTTTTCAAAAGCATCTCCAATATTGATCCTAGTTTGAGCACGTTTCTGCTCGTGGAGCTTATTAGAAACATGCAGAGGCTTTTTAGGTCGGGTACAATCACTTCTATCTGAACCACTTCTCTTGACCGCTTCCATCGCTGCAACACCTGTTGACCTGATAACTGCTCTCATATCTGACAAACAGAGAGGTCCAAACAAATCCAGAGCATTCAGGAGCAGAATCTAAAGTTAGAAGGAGGACATACTGGCTGCAATTGGTGTAATATTCATCCTCGTTCTGATGAGAGCGGGCTTCTGTACTTTTTTTTTTCTGCACTTCAGTGCCAATGAGTTCTTCTGCCTCCGGCTTCACTCCGAGTAATGAAAGCCATCTCACACAAGCTGACATTTTCTCTCATGGAATAAGTCTTTTACAATCGTACGAAACCTCACAACCATGAATGGGGTTCAGTTTAAACTGCCAGCGTTAATAAAAATCTCAAAATGTCTCGAGTGTGTAAAATCGTTAGTAATATTTAGCGGCCTTATTGGCAGAAAATCATCATAGGTCTTTGAGTGTTTTCCATATTACTAAGCCCGGTAGTGACGCGGTCCTCGTCTTAGTTTTAATCTCAAAAGCTCCTTCACAACATGTGCTGAGAAACTCCATACTTTAAAGCTTTTCTCTACAGATCATATCTGTATTACGGGGCAGTCATATGGTTTAGCAGTCTATCATTACATGTTCCATAAACGGGAGAAACGACGGCGAGTAAAGAGTTTCCATTCCCCCAAAGATCCCACTCTCGAAAACGTAAGGCCGCAGGACATTCCACAGCGCTCTGAACATTTCCAGGGTTTCTTCTAAAGGCAGGAAGAGGGGGAAACAGCCCCCTTCTCATTCACCTACACTCTTAAGAAAGATTTGTCTCCTGTGTGCCTTTGTCACCTTTTTTCTCGTAGCACTTTGTTTTTCGAAGTTTCCTTCCCCTCAGGCCGGGTTTTCTTTTTTCACAAAGTGTGTGTATCCTCCCCCGGCAGCACAACAACAATGCCCTGCTTCATTTCAGCGCTTCCCAGATCTGAGACCGCTGGAGCCAATGGGCTGCTCGGCACATGCTAAAGCCATTAGGTGGTGGATGACGGTGGTTAGCCGCAGAGGCATCACAGACTAACCATCTCACTGCGTACATAATGAAGCCGAGGCGAGGAACGGGGCTGTGTGTGTGTGTGTGTGTGTGTGTGTGTGTGTGCACGTAGGAATGTGGAGCGTTGCCTGTCCAACCAGCGGACTAAAAAAAAATCATAAAGTAAGGATTAATATGCCTCACATGTTTGGACGCAAAGCTGTTCACACCTGGTGTTAGCATGTGTCCTATAGAGACGGACAGAAAGGTTTCTTCCTGAGCAGCGCGTTTGGTTGTCAGCGGCGTTTTGCGTCACTCAATTTGGATCCAAAAAGTTCACCATCCGGCCTGTACCCACTCACCGTTTGTGTTCCCTAATTTTTAATACATCTTTGTACGTCTGCATGTCCACCGTGGGCGACTGAGCATGGACGCTAGCAGTGTGTGCAAAACGCAGCATATTCATCGGCTGGTCGTGGCGCAGCAGGTCCTGTTAGCATGATAAGCTAAGCTAGCTAAGCAAGAGCCACGTCACCTGAGAATGATTGACACACGATCAGACGAATCAGTGTTGAACTTTGACTCTTGGTGCATTAGTGATGTTATGCTATTGGTTCCACATAGCAACGGCCTTGACTGATAAATCAGTGATCCTATCATGGTGTGTTGTTTCGGGTATTTAAAACCGGGACAGGGACTCTGTTCTAAACCGGGACATATTAGTGTTTTATGGATACTTGTGGGGACTTGGGAATCGGAGCTTGAAAACGGGACAGTCCAGGTCAAATCCGGATACCCCCATAGGAACTAACCCACAACCTCGTCGGTACACTGCACATATATCAACATTTCAGTTCATATTACTCTCTGTTCGAGCTTCCTGTTAATGTAGCTAAATGCTGCTCAGTATCTCCTCGGGCTGACAGATCCCAGCCGTGGTCGAGGAGGCGTTTTATTATTAGACTCAGACACATCCCATTTGGTCTCTCAGTCAGGCTCAGACAGTTTGATGGAAGACTCTCTGCGGAGCGGGAGAACGACTTAATTACATTCTACTATCTCAGTCTGAATTTTACTGGGAGTGCATTCATAATGTATGTCTTACTTAGCATCAGCGCGCCCCAATTCACAGTCGAGCAGTCGTCGGGACGGAACCACGAGGTTGTTGAGCTTCTGAAGATGTGCAGCTTACTGGAGGTAGAAAGCAGAGTCTAACTAAGGATTGTTTGTCGGTCTGTCAATCAAGTTTTTATCTTCATAGCACCAAATCACACAAAAAAAAGTTTTCGCAAGATTTCTATGTAGCACAAAGTTATGATATAGAGACACCAAAATACAGTTAAACCTCAAACCACCCCACACTTAAAGGAGCAGTCAGACCGGGCATGTAACTCTGACACCTAGTGGTTAAAATGAGTACTGCAGTCCAAATTCTAAACATCATAGAGCGCTGTCTCTCCCCCCCCCTCTTCTCTAGAGTGGATGCTCACTCAGGTCACCATGTGGTGGACTCTGAAGCTTCAGTGTTTATCCAGCTCTGCATGGGTCTGTAAACCTTTCTGTGTTCTAACCTCTCTCCATTTTTCAAAAGCATCTCCAATATTGAAAGCTAATAATTCTAATGACACAGAGCAACGTCAGCATTCATTTGTGTTTTTGAGTCCAATATTCACATCTCTAGTTCTGTTTTTGTCTCCACCTCCTCTGTTCACCGGTACCTTTTGTCTTTCCACACTTGTTTGCCGGGCTAGGATTTGATATGTGGGTAGATGATATCTGTGTAAATACAAATCAGCGCCCCATCAGAGGGATGAGAATCAATCGAAACAGTTAAGTTGCAGAGGCAGATTTAGTCCGGATGCTGCTGATTTTCTCTGACAAATCTGACACGACTCTCAAAAAGAATCCTGTGAGACGTTTTTAAGCTTGTTGTGAAACTGATTCAAACTGATGTCTTGATTTGAATCAGGGTTGATTGTTTCTATGTAGCCGTCAGATGAGGAAAAAGTAACATCCTGCTGTCGTATGGCTCCTTAAAGGCTTTACATGGATTTTTTTGATTTAGCAGATGTCGCCCTTGAGCACCAGCATGAAACCAAAACAACTGGCGCTGCATTGTTGTGTTAGCATGCTAATGCTAGCGATCTTTATTCTGCTGGTATCTTCACACTGCATGTAAATTTACCTGAAATGAGCGTGATCTAGAAACACAGTTAAGCAGTGAGTACAGTATGTTATTCTTCTTTTCTCTAGTCCCTCAATTAAACAACTTTTATACACGAGGGGAGGAGTCAGCCGGCCGTCCTGGCGATGTAAACAAACTGAAGATAGGACTCTGAAAACTCTGAAAACATCACAGACAGTGGGACTCGGGTGTTACACCCATTGTAGACAGTCATGACTCACAGAGTTATTTTCAGAGGATAGACTTGATTTCTACATTTAAGTGTGAAAAATCACAAATAAAGACTTTAACGAGTCTAGGTTTTCACATTAGAGAACACTGCAGACACACAGAGGACGAATTCTCCAAGATATGAGACATGATGCTTCAAGCGGGGTCATCATCACAAGGACTTTAATATTGAAACCAAGTAGAGTGAGAACTAGCCGGGCATGAAGACCCTCAGTAGTTTTGAGTTTGGCTTCACTCTGCTGTGCTGGGCTCCAGTTTGTATTTGTGAAGTGTGCAACAAAACTCGCATCTGTACCACCGAGGGTAAAATCTGTCGTTGGTCGTCTTCCAGAGTCTTCTTTCTATGGAGCAGCTGCACTCTTCTCATGAGATGACTGCTCTTACTTCGAGTGTCTCTTCTCTGATTTTTTCCATTTTTTTCTAAAGGATGTGAAGGATACACAAGATTTCTGAAATGGTTCCCTTCTTTTTTTTTTTTTTAAAGGGCCTTTTGCTGCACTGCAGATGTCGGTTCTGTGTGTTCACAGCATGTACACATTTTACAGTATCATCTCCATTGGGGTAATGTGTCACACAGTATGTCGCAGTAAGCTGGATTCTGTGCTGCTTTTGATCAGGCCAGAGTCCCCTCGCTAATCCGCTTGAGCTCTGGATGTTTGCCCAGGACACATATGTATACACACACACACACACACACACACACACACACACACACACACACACACACACACACACACACACAAACAACCTCTCTCACAAATTGTGATTAAAAAACAGATGTAAAAGCGAAGCCAGAAAGATGAAATGGTCCAAAATGAATCAGATGGGATCAAGCTGACGTAACACTTGGGACGTGGTTGGGTTTCCGGAGCTACTTTCAGGGTCGGCTTTGACATCACACATACTAAGTTTTTGCATATCCAGTTGTATGAAATGGTGCTTTTTGGTCTTTATTCATAAACCTACCGCTAAATGACGTAATGCAAAGCTGCATTTTCACATCCTTACTCACACCTCATGGGCCTGATCTCTGCTCTGTTTTTTTAATTGCAGCTGCGGGACACAGACAGGATTAAGGAAATGTAACTGCTCTCTCCTTCTGTCATTCGTCGTTGTCTTTCCAGGATTCATTCAAAAGCTCTTATAATCGCTCTGGGCTTAACTAAAAAAAAAAAATCTGCTAATAAACAGGTGTGAAAGCTGATGAGAGGGGAAAGAAAAGGGTGGAGAAGCAGGGAGGAGAGACGAAACAGCTCGCAGGATAAACGAGAGGAACGCATGAGAAAGGAGAAAAAAAAAAGAGGCTGCTACAGTTAGGAGTGTCTGTCATGGTCCACCCTGCATTACATCACTGAGATGCTTCAGCTCTGATGACATTTTGGGAGCTGGGGAGGGAGGCCGGCCCCTTGGGGATGATGTCATTAATAACCAATCAGAGACTTCCTGGCCAGTAGAGTCTGTTCAGCACCTGGTGGCTGTAATAGCGTCTTTGTCATGGAGCCTTTGTGTCGTGCATTTGTGCTTTTTCTTTTTAGTGCTTGAGGTTATTTTTAAACAAATTTTATTCAGACCTGTTTCTGCCTCGGCCACATACAAAGAGTAAGCCTTCTTATGTAAATATAAAAAACGCAAAAGGAACTTCTGTGTGCTCAAGTCCATCCATCCACTTGAGCAGTTTCCTGTTAACACTTGTTGATAAGGAGCCGTGCTAAATGTCTGTTTCAGGCCGGGGGAGGTCATGTCGGCACTTGCATTAAAACACTCATATATTTTCTTTTTGCAGCACTTTGCACAACCCAGAGACCAGAGCGCTACGTGCTAAACAAGCCATTAAAATGCAACTTGTGACCTCAGTGTCTCAGTTTACGAGACAGGATTTACTGTCCAGAAGTCATTTTGAGAAAGCGAGCATGAACAGGCAGGTAGACGTTCATTATAGGGGGACACATAGCTCCCAATGCACACATTAACTATTCACGACCAGCAAGACCACCCTCCTGTTGGCAAAACTTTTTCGTGGTCATCCTTTTGTGATTATCTTACGCCGCATGTCGACCATTTACCTCCAATAATGAGACGCACTCAATGTCCAGCTGACAATACTTTCATATCATGCTAACAATGACGAGCTTTATTTAACGACTCAAGCTGTTTTCACATCTAATGTCAATATACAGTAGCCAATGAGAGCGATCGGACTAGGAAGCGTCACAAACCCTCACCCTCAACTGGCCCTGCAAATGAAATAACAGCCGCACATGATTCATCTTCTCAGTCAGGATCTCATCCGTATTGTTTCTCTCTCTTTTTTTTTTAATTTGCTGCAAAACAGAAGTCACAGCAGGACACACACCGAGCGTCCTCCATAGTTGTTTGTCTTCTCAAGTCACGCAGGTTTCTGATCTCGTTTCTGTCAAATGGTTACTACAAACTGCAGGTGTGTGGTCTCCCGCTCTGACTGTCGGCTAGTAGTGTGCGTTCAGAGCATTAAAATGTTAAACTCTGATTAAAACTGTCCTTATGTCCTCATCATCGGTTAAAGATTTTAAAACCGTCTGGTGTGTAGCCAGCTTCACCTGAGAGGAGCAGAAGTCTAATGTCACTACAGGTGACCTCTTTTCCATTACCTGTTGTCACCTTGATCCATTGTTTACATTAAAATATAGATGAGAGCAGCTTTAAAGTTGTGATGTCTCTGTAATAAGGGGCCGCAGCGTGTTGCATCCCCTCTTAAATCTTTATAATTCAGCCTGTTAGATTTCAGCACAGAGGCCAATAACAGCAGGGACAATATGACGCCCGGTTGCTGTTTCATACACACAGTGTAATCAATCACTGGCATTACTTGTGCAGTTAAAATTGTACCCACCACAAACCCCCTCTGCCATCCACACACACACCCTGTGACCTGATCCCCCCCCCCCCCCCCCCGCCTGGCTGCCCATTACGGCCCTACTGCGGTGAAACTATTCAACTTTGCAGGCACTCACTTTTCCACCTCTCCTCCCGTGGGAAAGCTGCAGCATTTACGTCGCTGCAAACACAATATAATACCGCCAGTGTTCTTTCTTCTCTCACTCCCCCTTTAGGTTGATCACCTGAATTCTTGTGATTTAAATCTCCTTTTACGGTTCTTAAAAACGATTTATGCAAACTTGTTTTGTGGGTGAATTTTACTTGACCTCAAACTGTTAACAACTCTTATTTCTTACATCGAGCCTTAAGGGGGGGAGAGAGTGCACTTGGCCCTGCACTGTCACACCTAATGCATACTTTCTGCATTAGAGATTTCTCATTCCTCACTCTGAGCAGGTCAGACCGAGATGTCCAACATTCACAAACCTCCCAGCTCCTTTCTGCTGCAAAGAGAGCCTCAAAGCTGACCCACACATCTACATGCACGCGGGCAGCACATATATTTCACAGATTAGGAACCAGGACAGAGGCACTAGTGTTCAGCCGCCCCCCACCCCCCCCTCTACTCGAAGGGGCCCATTTCACATCCCTCCACCACCTGCATCACTTATCACCTCTCCAAAAGCTGAGTGGAGCAACTCGTCTCCGTCTGCTCTCTGTCACACAGATGTGAAGTTTTTAAGTGTTTGAGTGCTACATTTTAAAATCATACATCCTCGTTTTAAAGCCTGATGTCATCAATGAATTAACTGTTAGACAACTGCTGATGGTAATATCTGATTTCATCTTTCCTGCATTCCTAAATTGTGAGGTAGTAATAAGTGAGAAGTTAGCATGCTGTGCTAGCATGCAAAGAGGAAGAGGAGAGAGGAAGAGGAGCTCAGAGCAGAGGGGGGAGAGCGAGTGAACACATGATTGACTGGCTGCGAAAAAAGTCGGGGGCTGTAAGCTGCTTATCGTTATGAAGAGAGTCAATTGCAGCGCAATCACTTTTTAATAAACTTGCAGAGAGAGAGCACGCATATTCAAAGACATATTTAAATGGAAGCCATGTGCAGGCTGAACGCGTAGTTAACCCGCTGCTGCTGCACTGAAGTCGCCTTTTCGTTTTGCTGCAGTTTCATCTGCACGGTCATCTGTTTTCAGACGTGTCCTATACGACATCATTTTACCACCGAGTAAAACTTGTCAAACAGATAAGAACATGAGTTATCATCAACAGTTTGGAAAAAGCCTGAGATTTTGTATTCAATTTTTTTGCAGTTAATGTTGCAATACTGGGCAGCATCATGCAAGGCAGATGGACGCTCTGCAGCAGAAGTCTCTGTGCAGAACTGATGTCCACAGTGCAGTTATCATCATGATGTCATACATGAACAGGCGCCGAGGATCATTTAGCCTTTAAAGAATCAAATATTACGCCCATGGAGCTATAACAGACAATCCTGCATGAAGGTGAATGCTGAGATTGTAGATGGGTTTATATGTTTATCTATTTCCTCCTTTTCACCTTTTAGTGAAGGTAAATCAAATAAATCAAAAGGTATTCCAGTCACTTGTAAAATGTCTGATTTTGTTATTTTTTAACTCTCTGTAAACTAGTTCTGTATATGAATATAATCTGTAGATGAGGAACAAGCTGTTAGGTGTGTGAAAATTCCAGTTTCTGTTTCTGGTCTCCAGTTGTCCATTGGCTATTCTTTAGGCTCCGGCTGCATGTTGAGTACATCACCATAATGCAGAGTTTAACAGTTTTTCCCCTCAACTCAAACTCCTTTCTTGCTTCTCTAGTCGCTAGTTTCTTCTGCAGACAGGAAGTAGCACTTGGAAGAGGAAGTGTTGTCACTTAACCCGAAGGCAACACACTTTTTAAAAAATGGCCGCCACTCAGTAAGGCTTTAAGGTTGTTAGATGACTGCAGATGTTCTCTGAGGATTCAGTATGTTAAAAACACACAGAGAGATTTGTTCTCGTCAGGGGATTCTGAAGATGGACTCAGTAGAAATGTCTGTTGCAGCTTTGAAACACAACTTTCAAACGTGGGCCCCCCCTCCTCACTGCAGGACGCAGTGTGTGCGTTTACTGCTTGTAGCTAATCTGCAAGCTAACGCACGCTAGCACAAGCTATCCGCAGGTGTTTGTCACCTTCCTGTCCAACAGGAAGTAGATCAACTCCACGTCCACGGGTAAAAGACAACACAAGGTTCACCCTCGTTTTAGAACAAGCTTTATCCACTTGGTGATTATATTTTCTCTTCTTTGTCACTACATCATCCACGTCCGTCACCGGTTAGAATCTCGTCCAATCACTGAATTGTATCCACCCCTAAACTCACCTGCTGCTCTGTCATTGGCTGGAGGAAACACACCAGCTCCCCGACCAGAGTCAGCCAAAACAAAGCAAAAAAATGCAGTCAGAGGACAGAGTCTCTGCAGACACAGAAGGGACGATGGAGCAGATTTACTTCAGGAGAAGTTTTATATTTTTACTTTTGAGGAAAAAGCGACTGACTCTGTCTTTAAAGTTTATCTTCAGCAGGGGAAAAAAAGAGGATGCATACTCTTCCTCTGTGTCTTCTGGGTGGATGTGTCCCACCCATCTGCGGCTTTTCTCAACATCCCCCCCCCCCTCCCCCCCAAAGGACACCTCCAGCCGTCACTGTTTCTGAGAAGACATGGTCGTCACGGGAGCGAGGCAAACATCTGAGCCGGTGGCTATAGGCTAACTCACACCTACTCTGGCTGAGGGTTAATGAAGTGTACACACTGCTGGGGTTTACTGGCAAACACATGTGCACTTTTGTGCATACACACACACACACACACACACACACATTATTGCACACAGAGACACACTAACAAACACACCCGGTTCATTAAGCAGCACTTAGTGTCTCGGTTAATAAACGACGAGGGGAATATTCTGAAGCTGGTTTCCTTGTTGGAGATTAAAGAAGCACACAAAGTAACTTTTTTTAATTTTCTCTTTCACACTCACTCCCACGCTCTATATTAACCTCCCTGATCATTGCACAACACGCCTGGAGCATGTTCAACAACAGCACCCCCTGGTGGGATATTAATGCAGTGCATCTCAAAAAGGAGCAACAACTTGTTTAGTGTGCTGCTGGGGGATTGATCGGGTGCTGATATCTGTACGGCAGGGACAGCAGACAGAGACGCCGTGTTTGTGCTGATGAGTGGAGACAGCCAATAAACAGAGCTGTTTGTTTGAGTTGTCCGCAGGCTGTCTTTAGAGGCGAGTCTCAGGACTAACAGGCCGCCTCTCTCAGCTCCTCTCTGCTTTGTTTTTCAGAGGGAGGGGGAGCTAGAAAGAGAGAATAACCATCGATCAGAAGAGAAGCTTATAGTGATTTGAACCTGGATTTTAAGTACCGCAGAACAGGGGGACAGTCTCAGGACTCTGTTAAACTTTATCAAAGTCTAAGATTGCTCAGCAGGAGGGGGATTTACTTTTTCACTTGAGTTAAAGATCTACAAGTCGAGCCCGTTCAGAATAAGCAATCGCACTCGGAGGTAAAGCAGCAGTGAAATCAATTTGCCACACTTCATCGAGTGCAGCTACAGAGTCTAAACATGCACTATTTAACCTTTTTCTTTTGCAATGCTATGCTCTGATCTGCTGCTTCATAGCTGATATCACATCCGCTCACCCCCCGATGCTGCTTCTATTCCCAGTTCTGACACTCACACTCACACTCACACTCACACACACACACACACACACACACACACACACACACACACAGACACACACACACACACACACACACACACACACACACACTCACATGGCAGACCACATGTCTGTAACTCATATCTTTTTGGCCGGCTGCCTGTCAGGTTGGCAGCACTCTCTGTTTATAAGGTTTCACCCCGAGCGGAGAGTCTGGACAGGCCTGAGGATCCATCTACCCACACACACACACACACACACACACACACACACACGTTCATACTGTACTTACCGCTGATACACACATGCATCTTAATTGAAAGGAACGTTGCAATCAGTGTGTGTGTGCGCACCGCAGAGCACCGCAGAGCTCCGGGTGTCTGCAAAGTCTGAGCTGAGACAGATGCTGTGGTGGTCCGAGCTAACAGGGTGGAGACCCACGGTCATTAACAGTGACATGGCAGCAGGGAGAGGCCTCATTAGGTGAGAATAGATTGAAAAAAAGAGACAGAGAGATAGTGAAGAAAAAGCAAAAGAAAGAGATAAAGAAGGAAGTGACTACTCCTGGCGTCCACCATTGTCCTCAAGGACTCTGCCCTTTGGAAGGAAGTTTTTCTTTCTACTGTTTCCATTGCTTGCTCAGGGTGGATTCATTGTGAGCTTTGGGTTATAATATGAATATGGTTTCTTGATCTAAATCCACTCTGATCCTGTATTTGATCATGCCTATAAACCCCTCTATTTCAGCCCTGCTCAGAACAGGCTGTTTCTGTGTCTGTACCTTTAAATATGTAAATGAGCTGTGTCTGACCACGCCCCTTCTCCGGAAGGGCTTAGTTGTACTCGGTGCTTTCTTGCTCCATGTCCTATTGTTTACGGTGAGAAGGCAGACTCAGAGGGCAGAACAAACACCTAGCTGTGGGAGTGTCACCCACCTGGGGGAGGGGCTACTGCCATTTGTGATGTCATGAAGGGAACATCTCCAAACGGCCTGTTTGAGCACACATTTTCTGAAAAGTGGAGCAGGCAAAAGACGGAGAGGATGGACTTTTCTCATCATTGGGGGGTTTGTAAACTGACTAGAGACACATGTTAGAGTAAGAGAAACATGGGGGAGTGGCTTTTACAGAATATGTGACCTTTAAACTGGATGGATTATTGCACAGAAATGATCTTTGTGGAATTTGTTGAATTATCTGCACACATGAAACACACATAGCTGGAAGTTGTATCATTGGGACAATAGTTTGAATTTTTAGGTAATGCGAGAAAAATGTCTGAGTGATCTAAAAACTTTGACTTGAACTTGTTATTGTCTGGACTTGAAAAAGGATCCTAACGGCCTCTGGTTTTGCTGAAATGGTTCAATTCTGACCTGAAACTTGAACAATAAACCAAAAGAATTGAATGAAAGCGGCAATCATTCACAGCCTATTGGAGGAAAAGACTTCAGGGTTGAGGTCACTCATTCACAATGGTCTCTTTGAATGTTGGATTTCATATGTGGACAATTTTCTTTGACAGCTGGCCTCAGGCTAAACTCAGGAGTGAAACCCCTCGTATTTAAAAAAGATATGAGGGGTCTCTTTGTGAGGAATCACGTTCACAATCGTCCTGTTTATATCGTTTTGTGCACAAATCAAAAGTGTTGACATGCCTTAAGATTTGAACATGCAAAGACTGAAACAAAAACCCATAAAGGAAGTCAGATATTTCCTGCATACTGGTAGAAAAGATTTGATTGTGTGTGATAAATGTGGCCTGGCTGCATTGCGTGTTCATTTTCAGCTTTGGTGTCACATGCAAAAAAGAAAGAGGTAATCTGTCGGATCAGCAACGAGTGACAAGTTGGTGTTGAAATCTGCTTCTTTTTCTTTTTGCTTTGAGCGGGTCACATGCACAGAATCTCTCACATTAGCCAGCACTAAGAAGAGAGTGATGTGATGAGCGAAGGGCACGGAATCAGGTGGTGGTCAGCCGGACAGGAAGTGTGACTGGTGGGAAACGGAGGTTTCTTCAGCTGCAAGAATGGAGAGGAGTGTGTCTTTTTACAAGCTATCATTTTGGTTTTTGGTCGGATTGACTTTCCTTTAACTCTAAATTAATCATTCGAACTAGCAATAAGAAAATCTCTCCAATCCAAATGTGTCAAGGCAATTAAATCAAAAACCACAAATGTCACTCTTGTGGTGATGAAATTGAGAGAACAGCAAACAGGATTGATTTTTGAAGATAACTCAATTTCATGGCTGTCAGATACTTGTAAAGATATTTCAGTGTTTATTTCCTGCTAAAGTATCTGACAAACATCTTTTTGTGATTGCATCATCTTAAAGTGAGATGTGTAGTGAGAGAGATGATAAAGGTATCTTACTATCTGATCATTAAGGAAACATGCTATGTTGAAGTGCTGGCTTCTCTGACAACAATGCAGCAGCCAGTATGTCCTCCTTCTAACTTTAGATTCTGCTCCTGAATGCTCTGGATTTGTTTGGACCAGAGAAGGTAGGAGCTTTTAAGGGCGACCCACACCACACGGATGTTTTGGACGCCCCTCGGTTTGTCAGATATGAGAGCAGTTATCAGGTCAACAGGTGTTGCAGCGATGGAAGCGGTCAAGAGAAGTGGTTCAGATAGAAGTGATTGTACCCGACCTAAAAAGCCTCTGCATGTTTCTAATAAGCTCCACGAGCAGAAACGTGCTCAAACTAGGATCAATATTAGAGATGCTTTTTGAAAAATGGAGAGAGGTTAGAACACAGAAAGGTTTACAGACCCATGCAGAGCTGGATAAACACTGAAGCTTCAGAGTCCACCACATGGTGACCTGAGTGAGCATCCACTCTAGAGGGAGGGGGGGGAGACGTTGTTTAAAATGTAAGGGTCAGAGTTACACACTGCTCCAGTTTATTACTATTTCAGCCGACATACAACATTTTAAAACTCTTTTTTAAATGATATCATTGCAGTGATCTCGATGTTTATCTTATTCTAAATAAGATCACATCTGTTGATCTGCTCAGTTCCACTCGAACAGATCGTCTGACATCCAGACGCAGATAACTTCCACATCATCAGAATACTGTCGAATGCTCCGCGGTTGGAGCAGTGCTGTTATGTGTTCACATTATGCACGGCTTCCTGTGAGCTCTGCTTTTTATTGCACACAGCGGGGCTTTGTATCTGACTGCATACTTATGGGACAGTAACAGTAGAGGAGAGTGGGAGTGCACTCAGGGATACATTCCTCCATAAATAAGTGACGACCACAGTAGTATAACTGCACACACAGCGGGAGGCCCCCCCCCTGCTCCTCCTGTAAGACCCTGGGTGTTCACGGGCGAGTGTTTCATGTCTTTCAGCCGAGACGACCATCATTTACTCAACAACGCTGGCAGCTGTGAAAGAGAGAGAGCCACATTCTTCAGCTATTGGAGTGAGACACAATTCACTTGCAGATCCCTTGTGACACGTTTTGGCCCCCGGAGTGCTGACAGTGAACGTGCAGAGAGGCCGGTTGGTCCGGACCACAGGATGTAATTGTTGGTTTTTCTGGAGGAGCTGCTTTAATTATGAGTTTAGGTTTGCTAACAGCTGACCTGGTCGTGGTGAAGTGTGTGTCACTGTCAGGACACTGAATGCTACAGAAAGAATTTGACGCTCTTTGTTGTCAAATCCTTCCATTATCTTTACCGCTTTTCCCGTTCAGGGTCGTGGTGGTCTGGAGCCGATCCCAGCTGTCATTGGGCGAGAGGCGGGGTTACACCCTGGACCCTGACACCCTGGAGTCAATCACAGGGCTGACACATAGAGACAGACAACCAGACACACTCATTCACACCTACAGAGAATTTAGAGTCACCAATTGAACGGTCAATGGAGGTTCCTGGTTCGATTCCCCGTCTAAAAGGAGTCCCTTTGTGCAGGTTCTCTCCGGGTACTCCGGCGTCCTCCCACAGTCCAAAGACACGCTCGTTAGGTCGAATATGAGATGTAAATGTTCGAGCATCAGCCAGAAACCACGATAGCGTTTTACATTTTGTGTCTCCTGTGTCAAAGCTATCTGAGAGGATAAGATGGCGGATCAAAGCGGCCGAAATGAGTTTCCTCCGACGGGCCGCTTTGGCTCGATCATTCACGGGGAGCTCGGAGTAGAGCCGCCCGCTGCTCCTTTGTATCGATCTGAGTCAGTTGAGGTGGTTTGGGCATCTGATCAGGATCCTCCTGGACGCCTCCCTTTAGAGGTTTTCTTGGCATGCCCAACAAGGAGGAGACACCGGGGTAGACCCAGAATCCGCTGGATGGATTATAGACCCCGTCTAGCCTGGGAACGCCTCGGAATCCCCCAGGTGGAGCTGGAAAACGTTTCTGGGGAGAGAGGGAAGTCTGGGGTTGGCCCGGCCTCGGATAAGCAGAAGAAAATGGATGGATAGAATAATAGAATAGAATGACTTTATTGATCCCAAACTGGTAAATTGTGGTGTCACAGCAGCAGGTTATCAGAGCAAATAAAACAATATAAGAATAGATACATAAATAAGCACTTAAAAAATAAAAAATAAGAAGAGGAAGAGATTTATACATCAAGGATTTAACTTAACATTCCTACTGGTTAGAAAAAAAAGAAAAAAGAAAAATTACATACAGCATTTATTCAGGCTGAATGTAAAAATACTTGCTGGAGGTAAGAGGTGTAAGTTAGCACTTACTGTATGCGTCATCATCTCCACTGAAACATAATGAAACATTTAGGTTCAGCTGTAAGTTTACAAAATGACTGGGCATTAAAACCTCAAATCTAAACCTCTTCAAAACGTGTCTCAAGGCTTATTCCTTGCAACATTTTCAAATGAACTCCGTGTATCTGGAGTTTGTCTTTTGCTTCCAGCTTTCATAAAGAGAAAAAAACCTGTCAGAAGAGGATGAAACATTTAGTCTACATAACTCGTTTCTCACACCATCTGTTCCTATAGCTGTTATACACGACGTGCTCCAGCCTGTTCTCATGGGGGTTATTGCATATCGTTGTGGGGATACAGCCCAGGATAAGCAGTATGAGGTAAAAGGGAAAATTACAATATTTCCTCATGTGCTTTACATTGGCTTGTTTTTATTGTTTTAAGTTGTTATTCCCTTTTATAGACGGTTTAATGTGTGAAGCACTGAAGTCACCAAGAGGACACTGAAGTGTGCACGCTGCAGAAGACTTTGTGCTGAAACGCGTCCACTGTTGCTCTGTACGCCGCTGCCCTGTACGCCGCTGCCCTGTACGCCGCTGCTCTGTACGCCGCTGCTCCATCGAGATAAACATCCTCTGAAGGACATTTAGAGAGCTGACTTTTGTGTTAGTCCTCTTGCAGTCGTGCACCTGAAATATTATTCCAACCTTCACAACAGGGTCCTAAGACGCTGACTAGTCTCTTCTCCTCTGTCGCCCCCCGGTGGTGGAATAAACTTCCAAACTCCTCTGCACCTTTAAGAAAAAGCTAAAGAGCCAGCTCTTTCATGAATACCTACTAACTTAATGATGATGGTCTCCATATTATTGATATTAGCGTGCAGCTCAGAGCAGTTGGGATGTGGCTGGGATCGAATCGAATCGTGTTGAATTTTGTCGCATCATGCTGTATTGTACCCCAGTGTATCATATCGTAGCGTGAAGCTAAGCTAACTCAGTTCCACGTTCTGATCAAATAACTTGATTGTCTGCATGTTGTTGTGACTAAGTGCCCGAGCATGTGAGTGAGCGGCCTGAAAGCAGACTGAAAGTGGGTGGGATCAGACTTGTCTCCATATGTTAGACATTATCTGTCAGCTGCTGCATTGTGATTGTTCATGCACACACACACACACACACACACACACACACACACACACACACACACACCACCACTTTCAATTACATGGCCCACAAAGTAGGCCATTGATCCCTCACGTTTTCCTGTTAAGGGATGTCAATTTGTGCCTTTTCCTTGCACATTTAGATCAGGTCACTTACATCAGCAGCTGCAAAGGAGGAAAGATCTAAAGCAGGACTCAGTCCATCCATCCACCCCCCCCCCCAGCCTGTATATATACAGACGTATATCCGTTACAGACGTGTACTCACTGACACGTTTGCACAGTATATGAAGCCGGCAAAGTGTGTTTGCAGACTGTCAGGCAAACAGTACGGTGTTGCTTTCCACAAACACAAAGAAGCTGCCGTGTCTCCTGTTGTCCTTTCCTAATTGGAAACAACACCGTCGTGCCTGCAGGAACGGCGCTTGTCTTTAAATTTAGTGTGTCGTGTTGATCAGATAACTCGATCACATATTAGCGTGCAGCTCGGAGCAGTTGGGATGTGGCTGGGAACAGAAGTAGGTTATGACACATTTGGATGCGTGCAAGCGAGCATGCGGCGGCAGGCCTCTCTGCAGGGACTCGGTTAAACAAGAGACAGATTGCAGACACGGTCCCTGATAGAGAAACAGAATGTGTGTATGTGGGGTTTTTTTAGACAGTTTGATTGACACCTGTTAGTCTCAGGGTGAGGAGAGTTGCTTCTTTAACAAAACTCCCTGCATGCTCTCTGTCTTTTTCACACACATTGACATTCAGGGTAAGAGACCCCTCCATGCTAGCTGCAGCAGAGCCTTTAGCCCCAGGGTGAGGAGGGGGGGGGGGGGGGGGCTGTGTGTCCTGGAATGCAGTTGACTTTCTAAATCCCCTCCAAGTCTATCCTGGGGCTGCGGGGCAGGGCCTATCTCAACGTCTCTGCGTCTGGAATCTCTAAGCAAACCCGACTCACCCGGCCTCACTCTGTCGCCGCCACTGTTTGTGTGTGTGGGGTGCAATGGAGGAAGAGAAAGCAGACGAAGACAAAGATTGCTCACTCGGGGAAGGTAACGAGCGTCCTGACATGCCACACTGCAAAAATGTATTTCAGATCCTTTTGGAGGTTTGTGTTCTGTCTGCTGAGTGTGATTTGGTTAGCAGTGGGGGGAAACTGGGAGTTAAAAATAGGATTGGAAGTACATGAGACTTCTGCTGTGCTAAAGTTGAGCATGCAGGGTGGGTGTGGGGTGTGTGTGTGTGTGTGTGGGAGGGGGGGCTGATTGTGCTAGTGACAGAGCTCAATCATGACGCACGACCATTCAGTGTCAAAAATGAAACCTGCCTTTATTTGTGTTTCCTGATGACGGCACTAAGTGTGTTGTCGTAGTTACATCTGAACTAAACAGACTGAAAGAGAAAGGAAACAATCTCTACCCTCTCAGCGTGTGTTTTCTTCCCCGTCCCAAGTCGTTGCACTAGTTAAATATGAAGCTACTCCTTTGAGAGGAGAAACACGGAATTCCTTTTTTTTTTTTCATCTGTAGCTCTCAGCGAGCTTTCAAAGCTTTCAAAGAAAAAACAAGAAGAAGCAGAGCCATATTAAGCCACCCAGCAAATAATGGAAAATCACTTGAAATATCCTCCTTAACTACTGAGGAGCTGAACGCTGATTACCCTCTGAAAGGTACACATTATAGCTCTACCTGCCTGTCAGAAAACAAGCCACAGGATCTGCTCCCTTTCCTGCTTCCTCACCCTCACTCTTCACACTCGAGCTGCTCTCTCCTCCTGCTTCTCTCTCTTTTATTTGTCCTCACCTTGCTTCTCTTTTTTTTTGCAGCGTAGCTTTCAGATTGACGGATTATAAATGTATTACTGTGGGTCCCCTGATGGATCCAAGACTGAGAGCAAAGATGATGATGTGCATGAGGAGGCCGTGTTGATTTTTATCCAATTTGATTCCAAAAACAAACATCTTAAAAAAGAATTTGATATGTGACTCTGAAGTCTCCGGCTGAGCCCAGCTGTTTCACACAGTCATCAAAAATAGAGGAAGACATTCCCCTCCCTGATGTTTTTCATTAAATTAATGATTTTGCAAAAGCTCTGGCTCTCACAGATGCTCTGGACATCTTTTTCCAAAGTTTATGCGTTTTGAGTTAATGGCTATCTTTGGCTCTTCTTTAAAAAAAAACAAGATGCTCAAAAACAGCTGTTTCACTTCAGTGTTTTCATCGCCGACACTGTGCCTGTCACATTAAATCGTCGTAATGTGAAACAGAATAAATATGAGACCAAACTCGGGCGACTGCAAAGCAGACGATGTTTATTTTTTGCGTGCTTGTGGAGGGAATATTAACATCCTTTTTGCATATGAAGTCAGTTTCCTCTTTTTGGTTTCCTCCTAACATTGAACAGTGTTTTTTTTATTCCATTCAACAAAGTAACAAGGTCTCACATGGTTGAACTCACCCTGACATGCCCTCTGCATGAACTATGGAGGAACAACACACACACACACACACACACACACACACACACACACACACCTACACACACACACACACTCTTGTTGTTGATGTCAAAACAATCAGCGGTGCACATGTTGACCCTCGTCTCCGTGTCCCCCTCTGTCCCCTCAGAACAAACAAAAAGCAACCTGAAGGTAACCTCCCCGGAGGACGCCGAGCACGCCGTCCGCAGACAGGCCTCCTCCCCAAATGGGACGCCCCCCTCCAGAGGGGATGCCAAAGGCAGCCGCACGGTCCCTCGGAGACACACGTTAGGGGGCGCCCGCGGCTCCCGAGAGATCCTGGCCATGCAGCCGTCGGACATGGACAAGAAGAGGGAGGCCTTCCTGGAGCACCTGAAGCAGAAATACCCCCATCATGCATCGGCCATCATGGGTCACCAGGAGAGGCTGCGAGAGCAGGTCAGTGGGTTTAAGAGAGTCCTGAGTGTGCAGCGTTTGATGTCTGTTGATTTATTCACCTGTTGTTTGTTTGTTCATACATTTACATGTAACAGCACATTTCAAAGACAGATGTGTGAAGTGCAATATATGAAGTTAGAATCGTTCATTTTCTTAAACATCTGTAATTAACCTCTCAGCACCAAATGCTTGATAATCATATAAACAGCCAGCAAGAGAACAAAACATGAACAACACAACCTTTTAGTGGGAAAAAGAAAAGAAGAGGCGGAGGCGACAGATAAGGAGAAACCGCACTAATCGCCCTTTTGATTTTATCATGGCTGAGAGGGATGCATCATTAGGGGTGTGTCTGATCTGACTGACAGGCGAGGAGCTCGTCGTCTTGTTTGTCTGGAGGCTAAAGGACGGTCTCTTTGCCCCGTTTCTATGTTGACAGAAAGTTAGCTTGAGACGGTATTTTTCCAATATTGTGACGCCATGTTGGGCTCCAAAACTCTGCCATCAGAAACCAGCGGGTGACGTCTTCATGTTTCTATGGCCAGAAGGAGGTTAACTAAATATCTTAAGGAATGGACACAACTCACACATAAATATGTAGAATCTATTAGTAGTAACCAATATGTAGAACCTCTTCTTCTTCTTCTTCTCTTTTGTGTCCACCCTCGGAGTTGCAGGTATTTTTATTGTCCCTTGCAGACTGAGGCAGCAGCACATCAGCTCCAAAACAATTTCCTCCTGTTTTCTTATTTTTTTTGTTTTGCCGCGGGGTTAAATGTGAAGTCTGTCCTATAAATCTGCCTGTCAGAGGTTTTCCCTCCCACAGCCGCTGTGAAACACTGAGGTTTTAGTGAGGCGGTAGAAGAAGAAAACACCAGCACCACAAACTAAATCATCCATACAGTCTGAAGCCGGTTTAGATCTCCATAACTGCACTCGTGTATAGTTTGATGAGCTCTAAAACTGTGAATGGAATTTGACTCAGTGTTGTCTGTCTCCTCGTTCCTCTGCTTTTTTTGAAGTTTAGTACCCTGATGACCGGGGGGAGGGTGACCCAGAGGGAGTCACTAGAAGGTGGACACTCAGATCACCTGGTCATTGTGTGTTTGTTTGCTCCGTGTCAGAGGAGACAGAAGGGAGGGGCATGCTGGCTTTTGTAGCCAAAACAATTGAAGTAATGGTGAGACTGGCACCGAGCCACAGGGGAGCTCCAGGCATTGTGCAAGAGGGATTTTGTGTGCTTTCTTTTTTTTTCCAGACCAGCCCACTCAGCTCTACCTGCATGCAAAGTTAACCCTTTTCATGAGGTGGCCTACTGATTCAATCCAGCACTCCAATTTGCATTGGTGATATCAGCCAGCAGGGGTGAATGTGTTTTATAATTCTACTTGTTCATTATTTAATCAACAAGTGCTCAACATGAGGTAGGCTATTCACTGCAGAGGGAGAGAAAGGAGGAAAAGGGTTTGTTGTGAAATGTAGGCAGTCAGACAGGTAAGTTCGGCTCCGGATTTTTTGGGGTGGAGTCAGCGTTGCCATAGTGACTCGTGATGTCACCGCTGGAGGGGGCTCAGTTTACGTGTAGGTGCCTGCTGGAGCGGACAGGCTGGGAGGGAGCTGTGCGAGTGTGTGCAGGGGGAAAGCTTTCTCTGCAGAGAAGAAGGCGATGGACCTGAAGACTGTGTGGAGGCATGGCGCTCTGTGCGAGAAGTCCGCGGAGGAATAGAAACTAACTTTTTTTAAGAAGAAGAAAAAGGAATACACTGATCGCCCCGGCGCCTTCAGCTCGAGAGGAGAGGGATTAAAGGTAGGAAACTATCGGACATGTGTTCTTCTTTGCAGTCGGCGCACTAAAAGACTTTTTAAAAACAGCAGGGGAACGATTACAAAATGCATCGACTGCTGCTGCGCGTTTTTACGCAAAGTTGCGCGTACGGGAGATGTTTGTGTGGCTGCAAGGTGCTGCAAACTTTGGGGGGAAGGGGGAGAGAGGGGGGGGGTCGCTCGTCAACTATTTGAGCGCGACTGCTTTTTGAGTTCACTAAAGGTAGCCTTGAGGTTATAGGTAATAACACAATCACCTGCAGCTCCCCGGCATCCTACAGATGTCACTCATAATGTGAAGAAGGACTCGTGAGTGGAAGTTGAGGTTTCCACACTGAGGACGTGGTTTTTTCTTTGCACGGTAAAGATGGTGTTATGATCATGGAGAGATGGCTGATGATTGGTTATAAGTTCCTGCTAATGCTGCAACGTCATAGTTACGTTTCTGAATCCGAAATCTCAAAGATTGTTTGTGTTATTATTATTTACTGAATAACTTTTACAATCTCTGCCGTGCCACATAGAACCTTCAAAGGATATTATTATTATTACCATGATGACTTCCCCTGTTGAATCTTTAATTGTTGATGTTGCATTTTTAGCATCTCCCTCCTGGCATGCATAAAAAACATGTTATGTCATTAACTCGTTTCAGTGGATTTAGGACGTTTTTGCTTGTTTGTTTTTTTCTTGGATAAGAAGCTTTTTTACCTTCCCCTCTGATAATGCATCCAGGATAGCGTGGAGCATTTTGTGTGTTTTTAAAGCCAGCTCACACACTGTTGGGAAATATGTTATAAGGAGCAGCAAGGGGGAGACTACCCCCCCCCCCCCCCCCCCCCCCCTCCTCCTCTGCCTGTGTCGTCCTCATTAGCAGAATATATTTCAGGCAGTGCTTTCTTAAGTTTTATTCCAAATCAGCTGTTTCTATAACTCTTTGAAGTTCCTCCTTTTAGCTGCTGAGATGCAGAAAGAAGCTGATGTGATTTATTGGTTGCTGATTGTCACTTTTTAACCACACAACACTTTCACATCGACCTCGGGGCGACACACTCCTCCTCGTGTGTTATTCAGATTTGTGGAGTGAGGTTTGAGCGGTGAGACTTGAACGCATCCATCGAGGAAGAAGATAGAAGACACTGTCACACACAGCAGGCAGGCGGGGCGGGGGCGGGTCCGGGCACGACTTTTCAGGGGAGTAAATGAATCTCTTGGAAATGAAAAAAAAAAGAGATGATTGACAGCTTGATTTGAGGAGTCTGATTATAGGATGTAAACAATGTAACTGTTGATTTAAGCAGCTGAAGATGAAAGCAAAACGAAGCCTGAAAAATGACAAGTTCATTGAAGCGTCTGTCAGGTCGCTGGTAAAAAAATGATTCCGCGTGAAGATAAACAGCAAGAAAACAAGTCGAGCGGCTGTGTGTGAGTGTGAGAAAAAAAGCGTTCACACACTCGTGCGTCGCTGACCTTACAGGAAAGGCAACATCAGTGGCAACAGTGCGTGCTTCAGAAGTGACAAAGAATCGTCTCTCCAGAGGTTTCCAGTTACAAAGGCGGAGATTAATCAAGGTCAGGCGGAGGTTGGGAAGATGATATTCCTTCAGTTTGAAAAGAGAGGATGACCCCACTCCTAGGACACACACACACACACACACACACACACACACACACACACACACACACACACACACACACACACACACACACACACACACACACACACAGACACAGACACACACACACACACAGGCTTATTCTTTTATAAGGTACCCCTCAATTCGTCCCTCTGTGATCTTTAAATCCTCGACAAAAGCGAGAAGGTTTTCATTTCCTCCTCTCCTCATCAGGCCTGCAAAGACCTGGATCCCACCCAAGGGGGGATGAGATAATATCCCATTGGTCTTTACCGCCACCCGTCCTCTCACCCCTCTCTATCTGTGCACGGGGGGGGGGGGGCTTTCACCAGCACAAACGGAACCGCTCCACCGATCACAGAAACACACATGCACACACACACACACACACACACTCACTCACACACACCGAGTCTGTGTCTGTGTGTGATGAGCTGTGACTTACAAGGCCAACGGTTTCCCTGCAGAGAGAGGAGGAGCCGCCATGTTAGCACAGCTGTCTGTCTGCAGCTGTGGACAGACAGACACACGTTAGAGAGAGAGAGAGAGACAGGTCAGTCAAAGCTTCATGTGATAATCCTCAGGATGCTGAGTGCACAGGTTCAGGTAACAGTGTCAGGGTGGGGTTTTTTTTTTTTGACAGGCACTTACGATGTTGTTTTTGGGTTAGTTTGTATGTTGGATCTTTCTATGCACCGGTCAGAATCGACCAATGAGAGTCGTCGATTTTAAATTATAGAGAGAAACTTGTGATGCACAAATCAACTTGTCACTCAGATCTTTTAGAATCACAATGAGCTAGTTATTGCACTTTTTGTCACAAAAGCATCGTAATGTAAAAGTACGCTCAGCAGGCATGACGTCTTCTTTTGATTTAATTTTTTATATTTAATTTTTCATTTTTGTTTTACAAGAAACACAGAACAAGTGAGGACTGGGGCGAGACAGTATGAATAAGATCAAATACAAGAATGTAAAAGGCACAGGTACAGAACATAATGGATGAAACCAGATATATTTAGGAGTCTTTATCTTTGTATAAATCACATTTTCTCCAATATTCTTCCTTTTTGAAGTCGCAGGACAAAAGTCATTTTTTTCCATAAAGCTGATAGAATTCACAATGTTCCTCAAGAATAAGTAATCGCTTTTTTACTTTTAAAAGGTATATGTGCTTTTTACCAAGACCTTCAGGATTTTTTCCTGAGGTAGAGGGATGTGAAAGAGAAATCCATTGTGATGTTCAGAGTCTCTGCGATGAATAGTTTCACATCTTTCCAGAAGCTCTCAAGACCAAAAAAACATGTACACAGCAGGCATGACGTCTTTGTACCTTTTTAAACACACAACCACACAATTTCAGTATTCACTGGTCATAATTTCAAACTGCTTTTTTTGTGTGTACTGTAACTTCAATCATCTCCAGTTATCGTCTGTGTGCAGATCGTTTTGATTCGTTTGCAGGGAGTGTGCAGAAAATAGTCTTTGTAGCCGATGTTATCAGACATTTTCAAAATGTCACTCTATAAGGTTGGGATGACCTTTACGGCTTTTTCCATCAAAGTCAGACTTTAACTTTGCAGGATGGAAAAAGAAGAAGATATAAGATGATCATTCAGGGTCTGTGTCCACAGGCGGCGTTTTTCCCCCTCTCAGTATAGTCAGCGTTTTCAGCGCTCATCATCTCGAGTCCTATGTCAACTTTCAGAACAGCGTCACGCTCGTCAATGTCACTTCTCACGAATCAAAATCAAGAAGGGGGGCGGGACTTCAGATATCAGCTTTGTCAACAACAATGGCGGAGGAGAAGCTGCTGCTGATGTCAGGACATGACTCCTTTAAATCGTCTTCATGT
>NC_089214.1:2046492-2057313 GCF_963930695.1 Labrus bergylta | reverse complement strand
TCTCTCTCTCTCTCTCTCTGTCTCTCTGTCTCTGTCTCTCTCTGTCTCTCTCTCTCTCTGTCTCTCTCTCTCTCTCTCTCTCTCTGCTCTCTCTCTCTGTCTCTCTCTCCCTCTCTCTCCTCTCTCTCTCTCTCTCTCTCGTCCTCTGTCTCTGTCTCTCTCTCTGTCTCTGTCTCTGTCTCTCTCTCTCTCTGTGTCTCTCTCTCTCTCTCTCTCTCTCTCTGTCTCTCTGTGTGTCTCTCTCTCTGTCTCTCTCTCTCTCTCTCTCTCTCTGTCTCTCTATCTCTCTCTCTCTCTCTCTCTCTCCCTCTCTCTCTCTCTGTCTCTCTCTCTGTCTCTCTCCCTCTCTCTCTCTCTCTCTCTCTCTGTCTCTCTCTCTCTCTATCTCTGTCTCTCTCTCTGTCTCTCTCTCTGTCTCTCTCTCTCTCTCTCTCTCTCTCTCTCTGTCTCTCTCTCTCTCTCTCTCTCTCTCCCTCTCTCTCTCTCTCTCTGTCTCTCTCTCTCTCTCTCTCTCTCTCTCCCTCTCTCTCTCTCTCTCTGTCTCTCTGTCTCCCTCTCTCCCTCTCTCTCTCTCTGTCTCTCTGTCTCTCTCTCTCTCTCTGTCTCTCTCTCTCTCTGTCTCTCTCTCTCTCTCTCTCTCTCTCTCTCTCTCTCTCTCTCTCTCTCTCTCCGTACCTTTTGCTCTGCAAGTCTTTGCATGCAGCTCAACATCTGGACTCCACCTTGGGCCAAAAGGTATGAACCTCACTTCAAAAGGCAGAGCAAGAGACGGAGGCACAACGGGATGATCTTACCGCTGACAGGACCGGCTCCAAGCATCTGGTTCAAACCCCCATTTTTTTGATCTCTTGGGGCTTTATTTCCAGTTGGTCCTTCTCAGCTGCGGAGCAAAGGGAGGAGAGCGGTTGGTGTTGGTTTTGAGAAAAGCATGCAGGGCCTTGGCTTAACGGCAGGAAAAAAAAAGTATTTTCATTTTTATAAAAGAGCAGATAGAAGAAGACAGAATGTTCCTTTAGTAAACAACATGACAGAGATGATGTACAACCAACTGGAATATAAGTATACAGGAGGAAATTATATACATTTTCACATCAGCAGTTAATTGAATGAGTCATAACTTAGACGACTCGACAGAATAGGAGCATGTGTTGCACTTCATCACAGCACTCCTCTTTAGGTTGACATAATAATCTGCCTCAACTATAGCTCACATTTTACATTTACAATCTTTCACTGTACATCCATGTCACTCAGCTTTCACCGTGTTTGGTTAGTTCAGAGCATTTAGCACTTTGCAGTTGGTGTTAACATGCAAATTGTTAAAAAAAGGGTGCTGTTGTTTATTGACAGTGAGAGCTGGTGGCGTTGTGTCGACCCATCACATGTAGCTGACTGATTCAGTCGGAGCTGAGAGGTTCTAGTGTGTGAGCTGTGTTTCTTACTGTGACTCCCCCCGGAGGTCAAAAACAGGTCACTGTGGTCAGGAGTGGATAATGAGGAAAAATGCATGTTACTACCAGGAAGTGAGAGAGGGTGGGGGGGGGGGGGGGGGGGGACAATGGACAGTAAGAAGAAAAACAAGCATGGGTGATAAGAACTGAAGTGTAGAATAAACTGTCTGACAGTGTTTACACGACATGATGCTGAAGCAGAACAGGAAATGCTTTATTAAAACTTCAGTTCATGTCTGATTATCTGACTTCCACTCCACACACACACACACACACACACACACACACACACACCACACACACCACACACACACACACACACACACACACACACACACAGAGGAAACCATCCTCTGGGAGAGTGGGTGTAATTAATCTTAGGCTCGGTGGAGGAGCGTCTCTGGTCCTCTGTGACTTGTTAATTAGCCATGAATGGGGTCGCCATTATCAGGGAAACACGCTACCTGACACTTGACTAAACGCAGTGATTTAAAACCACCCCGAGACGTCCTAATTCATCGTTAGCTGCAAAACATAAAGTGCAGCTTCAAGACGTAGCGGGATGATACCCTTTGCGTGGCGTTGGAGTTATATGTGAGCTCAGGAGTGTACAGCATGATGCGGCGGATGCACGACTCGGAGAGAAGAAAGCCATCTTTGTCTTGGTGACCACATGCTTGGAGCCTTATGAACACACATCCACACATTCCCAGATATACGCCCCGAGAGAGAGAGGGCTCAAATTAGACCTGGAAGGCCTTTCATTCACCTTATAACGAGAGCCGCTCTCTGGAGTGAAACCAGCAGGTTCATGTGAGGACGTGTCAACTAAACGGGCGTCCTGAAACATGATCATGAGGCTTTTTTTCTTTTCTTCTGATGACTCTGTATTGATGGATGCCCTCTTCGTCTTTCACTCTGTAGTGATCCTGCCCTTTGTGAAGATTAATCAAACACTTATTGAGTTGTTGTGGGACTCTGTAAATGCTCCGACCTGAAAAAATGTGTCGCTCTTGATGGATTGATCCTACAGAGCATGTCCAGGCAGATCATGGCTCTGCAGCCCTGTCAGCAAATACTTTGCATGTATTTGTTTGTAAAGGGAGACAGTGAGCGGGATGGTGGGGGGGCTTTATGTGTGCACAGACTCTGGGTGTGTGCAAATCATTGAATGCATGACTGGTAAATGATCTGCCAGTCTTGGTCAAGTCTGGACCTTTTATTATTATGTAACGCCTTGACTTGAAGGCACGACTAAAACCACAAAGTAAAGCACCGTATCTGGAAAACAGGGTCTTCCTGTAACAATCGCAGCATTTACTGGAAAACTTCATGAAGATTATTTCAAAATAAAGCCTTCACATATGCATGAGAGTATGTGCATCTCAGGTAGAAGGCCTGCTGAGTTTTAACTTTGCACACTGTGTGCTTTGGGATCCCTCAGGTAGAGTTTGGCCTTATCTCCTGGAGACACAAGTGTCATCTTTCGGGTCTTCAGCCTCAGGACGTGGATGAGATGGAAGCAGAGATTTCATATGAGGGATTAGTGTTGGAGCTGCCGTTTTAAGATAACATATTTTTTCGGTAGCTTTATAGAGTTTTAAAAAACTATTTCAGAGTTATAAAATTTCTAGTCGTACCCATACGCTGCTGGAACAGTGAGAAATATTTCAAAGCCATGAGCTGAGCAGACATCCCGCACTCCCTCACACAATCTCTGCCTCGCACAATGGTGCACGATACCAAAAGCACACATTTCAGACAATGAGTTTCCCCGGGTGTGGATAGTGTGTGTGTGTGTGTGTGTGTGTGTGTGTGTGTGTGTGTGTGTGTGTGTGTGTGTGTGTGTGTGTGTGTGTGTGTGTGTGTGTGTGTGTGTGTGTGTGTGTGTGTGTGTGTGTGTGTGTGTGTGTGTGTGTGTGTTGTTGTGTGTGTGTGTGTGTGTGTTGTTGTGTGTGTGTGTGTGTGTGTGTGTGTGTGTGTGTGTGTTTGTCTTGTGCTGTTGAATAGTTTTGGGATGTGGGGCGGTGTATATTGCATTGGATGGAAGGGCTGTGAGATAGAGCAGAAAGTGGAAGAGAGCCGGACAGCGCGGTCGTGCAAAGAGCTACACGGGCTGAAACAACAACAAGAGGAAGAGAGACCCTGTTTCCTTTAGAGCGGGGAGTTTCCAGTTTCATGTGGATGTCACTTCTGGAGGGAGATCGCCACTCGTGTGAAATTATGGTAAATGCTGCTTTTACGCTTTTGGAGATCATTTAATAGCAAAAAAAAAAGCTTCATTTTTGAAGCGTGGGGCTGAGAAAAGCAGCCCCAAGGCAGTGCTCTACTCCACCAACTCCCATTGGCTGATTTATCTGATGGTTATGCAAAGTTGACTTTAGTAACCTCGCTCAGTCGGAGGAGGGGGTTGATGTCTGCTGGTGATAACTGCGGCCAACTCATGTATGCGTGAGTGGATGAAATCAATTGGACGGCGTGGCTCGTTTGTTGGAAATGTCACAAAGTGGATGGAAGAGATAGTCATCCTGCCTTCTTCTCCGCGCCCGGTCAACAAGGCGCAGCTTTTGTGTCTTCTGTGATCACGCTCTTCATTTGCAGTCTGAGCGACAGATCTTCTTGATTATATTTTACTTGCCAATGTGATATTTTATTAATGAGATGGTAACAGCCCGGCTCATTGTTTAGCCTGTGAATATCTGACGACAGATGTGTACCAAGAGGAGGCTCCTCGCTGCACAAAACTTCTGCACACAGTTTCACCTTCGCTGTCAGCTCTGACTGCGTGGACGGGCGCTATAAAGTCATCCACTTTTTAACACGCCAATTAACAAGCAGGGCCCATCTCTGAAAGGTCATCTAGGGATTTGGATGAAGGGATTAGAAGAGGAATGCATCAGAGGAGGGAGGCAGAGAGGGATGTGGTGGCAATGAATGGGAATGGATGACTACGGGGATTTTGGTATAATGTCATTAAGGCCGAGTGAGACAAAGGATGATGGTCGGTCCACAGACATAGCGGCCCGAGCGCTGACTGGTTGATTGACGGGGGCTTTATGCTTCAAAGATGAGCAGAACTGCTGTGGCAGAGTTTTAGACTCATACAGGTGTTTTTAATGGACTGTTGTTTTACATTTCTGACATCCATTTTCCAGGAAAACAGAACTGATTTAGTGTTTTGCTGTGAGGCGATATAAAAGGTTAAGGTCAGTGAGTCATTTTTTGTTTATGAATTCACATTTCATGCTTAAAGGTCACATATGATGCAAAATACACTGTACTATGTTTTTCTTACACTAATATGTGTCTCTAGTCCGTTTACAAAACCCCCAATGATGAGAAAAGTCCATCCTCTCCATCTTTTGCCTGTTCCACTTTTCAGAAAATGTGTGCTCAAACAGGCTGTTTGGAGATTTTCCCTTCATGACATCACAAAGGGCAGTAGCCCCTCCCCCAGGTGGGTGACACTCCCACAGCTAGGTGTTTGTTCTGCCTTCTGAGTCTGCCTTCTCAACGTAAACAATAGGACATGGAGCAAGAAAGCACGGAGACACCTAAGTCTTTCAAGAGAGGGGGCGTGGTCAGACACAGCTCATTTACAAATTTAAAGGCACAGACAGAAACTATAAACCAGTGCAGTAACCCCCTGCTGGCCATTACAGAGAATGCTGGTCCAACATATTTCAACACTGGCCCTGCTTTTGAAACCAAAGGCTACGTCCACTTCTGAAAACAGCTGAGTGCTTTTTTCAAGGACATAACTACTTAAATCCTCCTTCTCAGATTTGGAATCAACATGTCAGACTGAATGCTGTAAGTGGAGGAACATGTCAGATAAAAAGACAAGTTAAGTAAGGGGTTAACACTCTGCAGAGAAGAGCCGCTGTTATGTGTTTATATGTTGGCCATTCAGATTGGGCCAGGTAATTACTGTTGTCTCAATTTCCGCTTGCCAGCCAGAGCCAGGGGGCCAAATTAGCATCTTAAGTGGAAAGATGTGCTCAAAACAGTTTCTGTTAAACGCCACACAGTCTTCCACCAGCACTCTTGTGTTTACATTCTTTGACAAGACAATAAGGAAGGAGTGGATGAAACCTGTTCCTCTGGTTGTTTGTGTATGCGTTTTCTCTCCGTTTGTGTACATAAGAGTTGAAGCGTGAACGCTGGTCATGGCGGTCAGGCTGTTGTTGCAGATAAATATATCAACATTTGACATGTCGTCTTTGGCTTCCTCTCCTGGCTTTTGAATCTTGTAGTGTGTTGCTTGTTGCAGAAAGATGACCTGATTGCACAGCTGCTAGAAGAATGACCTCTTTTTTATTTTAAAAGTACAACACAGGCTATGTTAAAGGAAATCTATTGTTGCCATGAGTGTGCAGATTTTATAATAGTGTAGGCACCAATCAGTGGGCTTTGTGTCAGCAGGTGGCAGGTGTTGCTTTAGACACACGGGCACTTTTTGAGGCTTTGTCTATATTTAAATCTTGGTGAGTGACACAGCAGGCTTCTGGTTTGAGCTGCCATTATTCTTAACAATTTTGAATTACTTTAATCGGCCCATCTCCGCTTTGCATGTCAGCCTGTCTGTCAGGAGCTAAGACGAGGGGGGGGTATGGGGGGCTGCATGATATATTTTGTAACATAATCTGTTCTGCTCGCTGAAATCATGCAGCCTTGTCCCGTTAGTGTGAAATGGCCATGTGATGTTCCACAGGTAGCAATGAAAATCACCCATACTGTGCATGCATGCCCACCAGGTGCAGGATCAGATATTAGTTTTGAGTCGCTGGCATTACCAGAGTGCAAGAAGCACCAGAAAACTCACTTTTTATGTATTTTTTCAGGACAGGAACCGAACACAGACCGTAGCTTTCTGTTTTTTTGTTTTTTGCATACTGTGTGTCAGACCACTGTTGCATAAAGATTTCCAGGATGTACCGGGCTCGGGTCAGATTTTCTGGAACAATGGCCTGACTCACTCATGCACAAACTCCATGTCTCTCTTTGTATCACTCTCTCTCTCCCTTTCACAAACATACAGCACACATTTGATCCCATTTTCTTGTTTTTTCCTTTTAACATGATTGTTTTTCTTAACATCCCTTTTACAAATCACCTTACACTTGACACTAAGTGAGTGTAAAGCCGATACGTGCAATGTCCATGACAATTAGAAACATTAAGATACAACATGTGGTGCCCCGTGTGAGTCCGTGCCTGGAGTTTAGGCTTCACAACAACAGAGCCGTTTGCTCTTCTTAGCCCAACATGAACATTTAGATGAGGCAAATCCCATTGAGTTACTTCTAGATCTGCTCTGACATCCTCAAATCCTGTGGAGTATTTGACACTGGTCCTATAATAATAAAAACCAGCTGACATTGGCTGCTACGCCTCACAGAAAACTTTATGACAAATCGATTTTCTGATTTCTTTGACACTTTCAATAACTCTTTTATGCACACGGACATTTCACAATTACCTGACTTTATAACTCGTCGTATTCTTGTGCATACGCCAATGTCAGTGTCTCACTTTCACATTCATCATAGCTGTCAGCGCAAATGTGGCATTCAGAGGGAGCCGCTGCTGAAAAGGCAAAACCACAGGCTGTGTGGTTTTCACGGGGGGGGGGGGGGGGGGAATCACTGGTGAGGAATGTACTGTAGGTGTGAGCGGGTTGAAGCAGGTTTTTATGGAGCTAATCAGCGGTTGGATGGCCTGTGGGTTTTTTTCATCCTGACCATGAAGCAAGAAGTGGTTACACAGAACAGGAAGTGGCTTTGGTGAGAGCCTTTCCGGCAACATCACACAGATAAAATGATGATCTCTGTATGCAGGTATGAAAAAGAGGACGGGAGAGAGACAGTGGAGTTCATCGGAGCTAACGAACTGTCGACCTTTGGAGGGGACACCTCATTTGTCAGATGTGGGCTGGTGGAGTGGTTTAACTTAATTAGCCCTTTCCACAGGGAGGCAGAAGGTCTCATTTGCAATTTCCTCTTCTTTTATACACGGCTGCCTCCACTATCTACCTCTTTCTGCTGGGTGATTCTTCTTCCAGCTGTCACATTGTGTCTATTAAAACACTTTCCAGAAGATTTGGCCGAACGGGAAAGCCCAAATTTTAATAAGCAAAAACTCCAACCAAAGAAGATAACACAACCCTCCTATTAGACGGAACATTTCTGCTTAATAAGCAATAATGTAAACCCTTTTTTTTAAACACATAACCTCAGAGGTTCTGACATGACAAGTTTTAAGGCACTGACACACCAAGCAGACAGCAAAGAACTAGTGGCCTTGGCCGAAAAGTTGCTCTAGAACACACCGCAAAGACTAGAGCCGACGTCCAACCACCACGTACGCTCTGCGCATGCATGAGAGGAAATAACTCTCCATGCCAGCAGGCGGCAGTAGTCCGTTGTTATGACACGAGAAGACCATTTTCACACCGCTCAAGTCAACACTCGTATTATAGGTCACCTACTAATCGAGAATAATGTCTGATAAAAAGTTGAAAATGCCACTTTTCTGCACAAAAAGAATGCTAGGTGGACACAGGGCTTAAGAATTACCTGGCTACTACTTAATATTCTTTGGATTTTCAGCCATGGCTGCTGGCTATAGTATCAAATATCATCATGAAGTATGTGTTGTTTATCATGTAAAAAAAAAACCTCATGAGACATCCTGGCCATATTCACTTTTATATAAGTGTTTGAAGGCAGCTTCTTCTTCGTCCTCCCCTTTGAAATATCAGAAAGTATGGACGACTCTGCCAGACCACTCTGAGGTATTTACTATGTGCAGATGACGGAGAAAGCCGATACGATTCAGCGTTCCCAAGGGCGACACAGTAGCGTATGAGACGGTAGAACAGCCGTGTCGGAGGCCTGTTTGGACCCACCGCTATCACTGAATTTGCTCATGAATCATTCATCGTTCAGGTTACGTTACCCAACACATGTCAGGTTTCAGGTGGCATGTCAACTCCATGTGACCCCCCCTGTGTAAAAAAAAATACATCATGTATTAACAGCAGAAGGGCACATTTCTATTCATGTATTTTTAATCTGCGTCCTGCATGCTGAGCGAGTTTTTTAATGGAATTATAGGAGGTGTGTGACGGCTCGGCTGTTTTATCTGCTGTGTTGGCGCTCCACATGTGAAGGTGCATCATATAAACTTTGACATACGTGTTCTCAGCGAATATCTATCTCGCCTGCTTCCATCACTGCAACACCTGTTGGTTTGACCTGATAACTGCTCTCGGCAAACCGAGGGGCGTCCAAAACGGCCGTGTGGTGTGGGTCGCCTTGAAAGTGTCTACCTTCTCTGGTCCAAACAAATCCAGAGCATTCAGGAGCAGAATCTAAAGTTAGAAGGAGGACATTCTGGCTGCTGCATTGTTGTCAGAGAAGCCAGCACTTCAACATAGCATGTTTCCTTAATGTCTGATCATATAGTAAGATACCTTTATCATCTCACTCACTACACATCTCACTGATTGGACCTTTAACTCTCTGATGTGAGTCTCATTTTAGCCTCTTTACCTGTTGAGACTTATTTGTTTCCATGGTTGCTCTGTTTTCCTTCATGACCCATTCTGTTTCCGATTCACCTCCCTTTTCTTACCTTTCGTTTTCTTCTTCTTTCCCTCTTTTCTCCCATCAGTCTTTACAGGACATGCTCACCTCCCTTCACTCTGAGCTTGATATTCAGAGGTACTTGATGAAAATCCAAATGCCCCGCAGAGTTAGTCAGCCTTTTATCTTATCAGCATCATGCCATTGTGTGTGTGTGTGTGTGTGTGTGTGTGTGTGTGTGTGTGTGTGTGTGTGTGTGTCAAGAGTGTGTCGCATCCTCACTAACATCTGCTGTGTGGCCGTATTCACGACCCCTTGCAACCCCATGTCTCTTAGCGTCTGCCCCGTCTGTGCCTGCCAAGCAGACTTGGCTACAACGCTTAGCTAGATCTTGCCATGAGAGCTCTCTTAAAAGTCAACTGCACTAAGTATCAAAAGCTGGAGTTCTTTATTTGTGCGTGTGTGTGGGAATTCAAGAGAAAAGCAGTGTGTGTGTGCATGTGTGTGTGTTGGCGCGCTCAAAATAACCTGGCGGACCTGACCTTGTGTCTCCAGCTGTGTTAGCTCCACAGCCCCATTACAGGTCTGCCAGGAAAAAGAAGAGCATTTCATAAAAGGGCCCCAGTGTTCATTGACCCCCCTCTGTTGTCCCCGTGGAAACGGATCAGCTTACAATGCCGCACAGTAGCTCAATAGACTCTGTAGAGCCGTCTCACACATCGTCTTATTGTAGCGCTGGCTTGTGGAGGCCACGTCAACGCAGGTTAGATTACAGATCGGCCAACTGATGCTCAAGTTTTTGATGACACAAGTCCCGATCCTTTATCGGTGCTTAAAAAGGAACTTCTTCATCCAAGGTGACCCACAAAGCACGCTTCTGTTAAAGATCTCTTGTGGTGTCTTTCCTCTCATACACTTTTGAAAACATCGTCAAAAAACAGATCCCAGCTCCCGCACTAGAAATGTAAAGGGCCCGATCACACAGAGAGGCGTCGCTTTAGGTGTGGCCTAACAGCACGGGGATAAACAGCTGGGACCCTGTGGAGTGGTGCTGCGGGTGCATATGGGTTCAAACTGGGGCACCAGTAGTCTAATGGTTAATGAGTGCACACCATGTTCAGAGGCTGTGGTCCTCCAGGAAGCAGCCCGGTTTCAAATCCGCCCTGTGGCTCCTTTCCTGCATGTCATTCCCTGCTCTCTCTCTCTCTCTCTCTCTCTCTCTCCCCGACTGCTGACTCTGTCCGTTGTCCTATCTCTAAATTTAAGGCATAAAAAAGCCCCAAAAATAAATCTTAAAGGGAGGTAAAGCCTTCTACTTGATTTGATTGGCTGCTTCGGCCAATAGTGACATTATGAAGATTTATTTTTGGGCTTTTTTTGCCTTTAATGTAGAGATAGGACAGTGGATAGAGTTGGAAATCAGGGGGGGAGAGAGAGTGGGGAATGACAACCCTAACCCTACCTGCCAATAGTGACATGACGAGTGTTGCAACTCTGAGCTGAAAAGTAAAAAAATAAATGTTTTGACTTAAAAACCGCTAGAAAAACGCAGCAGCAGAGGAGAGCGCCCAGCCCAGCGCGCTGTACCAGAGGAAAACAACGGTTCGGCTGGCGACGCTTTTCTAGCGATGCGTCTCTGTGTCATCGGGCCCTAAGACCACTGAGACCACTTTAATGTGATTACTGGAAGCTGCCTTGTGCGAGAAAACTTTTAGTGATGTGTGCTTGTAGTGCAGAACTGAACTGTGTTTGATGTGTTAGCATGCATCAGTGACATGTGG